>NC_079169.1:13044143-13076643 GCF_947568905.1 Ostrea edulis
AATCGTTAAGGCACCACAGTTATAAATCCATGTCACAATCATTCATTTAAACACATGCACATTAAAGTCGCAAATTCAGTTATATCTCCGGCAGTGATGTTTATTTCTTTTCTCGATCCAAAGGAAACACTTTCATTGAGCTTCACTTTTTTCGGCTCCGACGGGGACACTGTGGACGGTTTCTGAAATAAATCACTAACACTCTGTAATTGTTCATCGGAGGTGCGTTTGTAGTTGCGAATTGCAGATGACCTGACGAATCTTTTATTTGCTCTCAAATGATGCTGCAGTGATATGATTATTTCATACACTGTATTCGGATAGTACTCTTTTCCTGCCTTATTTCGTACTTCAAGAATAAAGAATTTCAATGCCGAATTCAAATGTTCAGTTGACATAGTCAGAAGTTCGTCGTGCCATTTCCGCGCGTTTTTCCAAGAATTAAAGACGCTCACTGCCCAACGTGTCTTGTTAATGGTATTGACAGGTTTGGAGTTCAAAACAAAGTCTTGTACATCGTGTTCCTGTAAAGGCAATGCAAATCGCTCGAAATTGTCCACTTTCTCTATTTCCTGTGTGGTCATTGTCTGCATCTGATATATCAGAAAAACGGTCACTTTTAAGGTCAAAGTTCAATTTAAAATTTGGTTTCTTCATTCTTTCTTCCTCTAAATCCAGAACATCATTCAAAATAGCATCAGAATTCTCGTCTGCTAAATCCATAGTAGTATCGCGAAATTTATTTTGAGTAAGAGGGTAGTCATCATCTGAGTCCATTTCTTCAAGGCACCCAGACTAAATGCTAAAAGAGGGATGCGGCTTCTGTTTTTATACCAGTTATAAGCCTACGTGTCAGTATCATATTATTAGGGTTCCCAGAAAGGAACGTAGGAAATCAATGTTTTGTTTTATCTAAAACATTCTTTCCGAACACCCTTTACGTCCCCTCATTCACCCAAAATAGAAAACCTGTTTTGTTGAGTACAGTCTTCAGACAATAGAAGCGTTCGAATCGTTTTCCATGAAGAACAAAACCCTGTTTTGAGGAGTACCGTATTATGACAATTGAAATGATGAGCTAACAGTTTTTTTGTGAATTAAAGACAAGATTTGACCTTGTGTGCCATTAAAGTTTATGAATTCCTAATATATCAAAATTATTAAAAACAAATCAGAAACGAAAGGTGTAAATATATTTGTTTATACCAATGGTTATTTGTACGTGGGTTTTTTGTATGCGTTTAAATGCATTTGTTTTTAGATAGAACAATGTTTTAAGTAAGATACAAGACTCGATGGTCTATTGTGTCAGATACGGGACTGATCACTCGCCGCTACGCGGCTCGTGCCAGTCCCGTATCTGACATAATAGACCATCTTCGTCTTGTATCCCTTACATACAGCTCTGACAGTAGCTGATAAGTTAGTGAATGAATTTATCTGTAGATTTGGTGTCCCTAAACAGATTCACTCAGACCAAGGTCGCGAGTTCGAGTCGGAACTATTCTCTGTTTTATGTGAAAAGTTAGGTATTAAAAAGACACGTACAACTCCATATAGGCCACAGTCAGATGGTTTAGTTGAGAGGATGAATAGGACTCTTCAACAAATGTTGTCATCTTATGCAAATCAAAATAGGGATAATTGGGATGATAATATACCCTTTGTCCTTATGGCATATAGGTCAACCATTCAAGAAAGTACAGGTTGCTCACCCAATTTAATCATGTTTGGCCATGAAATCATGAGCCCAGTTGATCTTATGCTAGGGAATCCTCCTTCTTCACCTACTCCCACTTGCCCTGTAGAATATGTAGAGTGGTTAAGAACAGTTTTATCCGATTCTTACAATTTTGTGTCAGAGAATCTAAGACAGGCAGCATCAAAACAAAAGAAATACTATGATAGGGGATTAAAACCCAGAGAGTTTGTAGAAAATGACTTTGTCTGGAGGTGGTATCCACCCTCAGCTGGTGTTAAGTTAGGACTAGGACGGATAGGGCCATACAAAGTAATCAAAAAGATCACAGATGTAACTTACCAAGTTCAGAAAGACCCTAAAAGACCTCTCATTGTGGTTCATGTAGATCAGTTAAAACCCTATGAAAGCATTTTACCTCCTAGGAACTGGACACCCTTGACGAGTCATTAGAACCCCCCTGTAGATTTTAACATTCAAGAGGAAACTGAGGAGACTGTTCCTCCTGTTTTGAATTTACCTAGTCCTGAACCCCTTAGACAGTCAAAGTGGGGTAGAACAATCAAGCCCCCTGTTATCTACTCTCCTTGAGACCAGGCATCTAGGCATTTCATTTTTTTTGCCTATGTAAATAGTTACTTTTAATTTTTGAATTCTATATAATATGATATGTATAAAAAGTTTGAGTTGACCTTTTGTAGTGATTGCAGGTGATATTTAACTTTTGAAATATCTCAGTTTAATTAAAGTAAATCTTAATTACTTATTAATGATTTAGTTTTGGTAGTCATCCTTTTCTTGAGAATAACAGTCAAGTTACCACTGTATTTGACTTTAGTGGATACAAGGTCAATGATAGATGTTTTATTTATTTAATAAGACACAGTAGTTGACAATGATTTATAGTTATCTAGAAGTCAAAACAGTACATTTCAGTTCATTATTTTTGGTTTATTCAGTTACAGTAATTATAGATATGAATCATTGAGAGCTTGGTATTCTTAGATTAATACTGACCGTAGATGATCTTTAAATTATCTCCCTTGTACTGTGCTGAAATCAACACATTAGTTTTTCATATAGTTACTCTATGATAGATAATTCTATTGATTAACTTTCCTTATATCACATATTATTTAAAGTCTTAGAATTTAAGATTTTAATTTTACAAGTTATTTTCTGGGAGAAATGACTCCAGGACCAGCATTGATGGTGATTGATTAATTTAATACTCTTCTAATTCTTGTTATACAATTTTCGAAATTAATAGATGGACGACTCAGACATTCTTGACATCGAAGTACATCCACAAGAAATGGATGATCTAATGGGACAGGAGTGGCCGAGTGAGGGTCAACAGTGTCCTGTAGAGAGTTGCAAATCAAGACCGCATATCTTTCGGCAGATTGGATCTTATCGCCAACATTATCTTCGATTCCACAAGAAGAAAGTTCCACATTATTATTGCCCTGCAATCCATTGTGGATTCTTCTCTATGAAATTAAATCCTCTACGGAAACATATTAGCAAGAAACATAGAGGCCTTCAGGGTTGTATCTACAGAGAGTATTCCTGCAATGAAAAATTTTGTTCTCCAGGATCTGTTGTAATGCCAGTGCCACCTGTAAACCGCAAAGCACGAGACCAGGCAGCTGAGGAAAGGAGATCTCGCGTCACTGATGAATTATTTCAGCTTCCTGAGAACTATAATGCCAGAGACTCAAAACCATGTTTTTTTTTAATATCAAGCTTTAAGTTGTTTGTTAATCTGTAAAACAAAAATTTATTGTAAATTTTGGTTTTTTTTAAGGGGGGAGGAATGTAGTGGTTTTGATTTTGATTTTACAGCCTTGGTTTCGTAATCTCTATTTAGCTAGTTTTGCTGGTATTTCAGTATGATAATTCTATTTACTTTGAATTTTCAGTTGTTACTTACATAAAACCCCTTTATTGTTGGTTGTTTTTAAGTTAGGTCATGTGTTGACATTCCACATGTTTTACTTTTAAAACAGGAAGTGTCATCCATGTTGGCAGTCTTTCCATAGTACTTTTGATAGCTGTGTTCTGATTGGCTAAGTTAGTCTCAGGATCTTTGATATTTATTGGCTTCTATTTTTGGGCCTAGCTAGGGTATTTAAAGCCGTGTTCGTGTAGTTTTCTTCACTTGGGTTGGGGAACACGACCTCATGGTTAGTTCCTCTTTACTGTGCAGGAAAACCTCATGGTTTATCAGCACTATTTCATTAGTACCTTTGTGCTAGGAAAATCTTATGATTTAACAGCACTCTAGGTATTAGCTTTAGTTGCACGTTTTTCACAAGTTCTAGGATTTTGATAGTGTTAGGAATAAGCTTAGGATGTAGGTTTTATAAAGTTTAAGTTTCCCCTTACCAAGTCCAGCCTGGTCTAAGGACATGTAGATAACAGGTGTAAATTCTAGAACCACTATTTATTATTATTTTGCCCTTTATAATTTTGGTGTTGTTTATTTTCTGGGTCAGTTATTTTTAGAGCCCAGATTTTACCTTATTGTTGATAGTTCAACTCTAGAGTGTTAATAGAAGAGTTCATATTGGGTGATGTAGCTCATCTCTCTTATATTTTCCACCTCACTGATTTATTTATAGAGTAGGATTTTTGAGCATTTGTCTAAGTAAGGAGGCCCAGTAGGGACATACATTTTTTTTAGTCTTCTACATTCCTTACATTTTTTTTTTATTAGTTAATTTTTCATGAACTTCTTATCTATTTATTGAGATTATTGTTGTTCATTTGCTAAATTAAATCATATTTCTGATATAACTTTATTTGTTTCTGTGAAATTTCCATAGACTTTACTACTTGTTATATTTTGATCATTACTTATTATTTGTTAACATTTACAAAGGTTAATTCTCACTTTATTAAACTTATAAAACTTTAAACAGTGTTTTCATTTAGCGTTGATCATAGTTCAGAAATCCCCTTACCTGGGTTGATCTTTGATAGCTGGAGGTAGAGTACCGCTATAAGCCAAGTTGGCTGGTAACTTTAATACTTAATCACTAAAGAATTCTACTTCCGGTTACATAATTTGGTGTCGTAGACCAGCCCCTGGAACTGACAGGTGAAAATGCCTGCCAGGGGATAAAGATCCTGGGTTGATATCTTCAGGGTGTGAAGATATTTAAGGAGGGAGGAATGTAGCGGTCAGCCGGGTTCGATCGCCGGTGGCCAGATAGCTCAGTTGGTAGAGCACCTGACTAGAGATTCAGGGGGCCCGGGTTCGAATCCCGGTCTGGTCCGTTGCATTTTCTCCCTTCCTGTTACACGTGGAAGAAAACAAGAATTTGTCCTGAAAATTGAGACAGTTCAGAGGTTGATTAGTGGGGGTCATTGTCCGTAGTGTGGATAAATGGATTGTCGGTTCGATGTCGAGAATCGGAGATGAGTTTCAAGACGTTTATATAAATGTGTTGTGGTTGCGATAGATGTTTTGTTTTATGTCCTATGTGAGAAGTTTTCACCTCTATAGAGACCTCACCAGCCGTGAGTAAACTTTGACCTGGACGCCGTTTCATCAATAAGTGTAAATTTTCAACTAACTAAGTCTTACGCCGACTACGTAAATCTAGTTAAGTATAATCTTAGTTTAGCGCAAACCGCGTTTCACGAAACGACGTAAATACATGCGTACGTTACTACTCGACTAAGTTTTCAACTAAACCTACGTGCTTAGTTACCGCATTCTGAGCATGCGTACATTATCCTTTCGTTTTTTTGTTTTTTTCACTTGTCTTCTGGACCAATATAATGAATGAAAAGAACGCAAAGAAAATGCACTATTAAGCGGAATTGGGAGGAGACAGAGATGGTCGTGTTGGCAGAGGGAGTAAAATTTTCCTATACCATACTATTTGGGCGCTGCATACTAAATCAAACATATCACTCCATAAACATATTTGCTTTTATCGATATAGGCCTATGTAAGGCCTATATATTTTACATCTCTTCTTCTACAAAAAAGTAGTTGTTATATGATTTCGAAGGTTATTATATTTTAAGTGCATGTAGGTCGACACGATACATCTACATTGTATATAGATATTAACTATATATTTATACTTTGAATAATTGATGTAGACTCATAGGCCTAAATGTGTTTGAACAAATTGAATATGTGTACATATTTTACAGTTTGGGATTATATACAGGCACGTACCATCGTTTTGCAAAGTGACGTGGGGGGGGGGGGGGGGGGGTGCAGCTGGGACATAAATTAGATGTTGGCTTTTCATATAATCTTTTTATCTTGCGTAATAACGCAAAAAAAATGTTTTGTCCTATCTGCAAAATCCTAATTCGGAAGTGTTTGTGTGTGTGGGGGGGGGGGGGGGGGGTTGGAATCTTTTGCAGTGATTACCACAATTTTCTCTCTCTCAGGTTTCATTTTCTTGAGTGCCTCAAAACAATTTCCTACAAACATCATGTTGGGGTGGGGGTGGGGGGTGGGGTGGGGGTGGAGTTAGACTTCTTCTATTAATGCTCATGATCATACCTCACTAAATAGTTTTTATTCACAAATACCTCTCATTCACTTACAGTACAAAATTTTAAAAAATCTTACTGTTAAAAAAAGTGGAGTAGCAACGCAGGGTGACCCCCCTCCCATTCACTCCGATTCGTGCCTGACCTGATATACATGTACATGTTTTTCTTTATTTGATAACATAAAATATATTTCTGTACGGATTATCCTGCACATCACTTTTCACCGAAATTCGTCAAGTATCATTTGAACTGTTACGAACCTTCTATTTTTTATTTGAAAGAACTTTATTATCATAATATAGTTACATGTATGTATATGATGTATTTTTTAAAACGGGATATTTTTTCAAGATTTAAGATATACAATGGAAAATAGTAGATCTTAAAGTAACTGTTCATGAAATATACATTACACTTCCGTAAATCCACCCACCATACGACAGAGATCGAATTGAATCGGGCTCGCTAATCATTTGTTCCAAGTTAGTCAGAGCGGAAGTTTTGAAGAGATTTATAAATAATACAACAAAGTGAATGTTCCCTTTACGGTGGACTACTTTACAAAGGAATTTGGGAATAACACTGTACATTCATCATTCATGTACAGATAGATACGTGTGAAAACTAATCATACAGTAAAGGCAAGTCATAGATTTACTAGTTTTCAAAGGCAATTAACCCTTATGGCCTTACATATTTATCGTTGTAAACGTCTAAAAGCATCCCGTCTTGAAAAAGTCGATCACGACGCAAAGCTCGTCGATAAAAATTCCATGTATATTTACAAACAGCTAACAGTCGGCCATGATTTTTGCTTGCGTAGGTACTTGCGTAAGGGCTCGACCTGACGTAGTGTTTCTACTAGTTAGTAGAAAACTTGCGTAAATTATAATCTTACGCCACTTGATGAAACGGACTTACGTAAAATATTTAGTCTAGTCAGAAAGTTACGCCAAACTAAGCTTACGCAACTAGTTACGATGTTTGATGAAACGGCGTCCTGCAGCTGGAAGGATTCTTTATTGTTTTAAGGTTATATCCATAAAAATTTATGATTGTCGCTGGTCGCTTGTAAAATGAAAGGTCACCACAATATACGTACTTAGATTTAACGCGGGTCCAGATCGAGAATTGAACCTGTAACCTCCAGGTTTCTTCATTTGTTTTACGTCCGTTCTGAAAATTTTCACTTATATTGATCTGTATCGTGCCAATACCAACACTGACACGAGGTCTCAGGAGTTTTTAAACTTCTCAGTCAAAAGACCCAAAACTTTTTATTGGCAAAGGGGCAGTCAGCCAATCACTACCTATTTTTACGCTTCAGGTTTGTCATGTTGAAGGCATGCATGAAGCTCAAATCCAAAAGTTTCCGTTCAGAAAGAAAACGCTCTCTTCATTGGGCTACCGCTAACGGTCATTGACAGTTTGACCATAATAATTAATTTAAAATGCCTTATGTGAATGGTTCTCTTAACTTTGTGAAACTTTCTGCGTAGTTTACTTCTTCTTTTAAAAACATTGCAAATTTGAAAGGTCGCGTTATGTGCGCGTCCTTTGATTTAAATGACTGACCATCATTCATTGATCACATTAACATACCTAACACTTAAAATTAAATTCAAATGAAAGTTTCAGTTTAGACTTTATCTATGTCTACAAAGCTATCGGCAGTACACCTATAAAACACAAATTTGAATTATCCCCCTTTGCGGAGTCAGCCAAATGTCATTCAATAAACATTCTTTACACAATCAAACGTAGATATGACGTGTGCAGCTGTAAAATTCATTATTGCTAATTATCAAGTTTTCATACAAGTTTATAGGTTGCCCCACCCTGGGTAATTATTTTAGTTGACTGCAGTATTGATGAAAAAATAACAAATGTCAAAGCCACACCATCACAAAATTAGAAAGGCCAATGAAGAGAAATACGATGTTTTTCACCACAAGATGGGGGACAATGGACGCAAATTGCCACGAGGTGTTGATAGTTTAACTCCGCCCATATTAAGAATTGTCTGCTTTAACTCCATTTCCCAAGATACACGAAGGAATCAGTTTGGAGTTGGCGTTCCACAAATAAAATCCTAGGTCGAATTTCATATCAATTGTTACGCCATTATTTACGTACTAATTTTGACCACGGATTATTCCGTTTATCTTATCAAGATATAGCGCCCACTGTGTGCATTACCGGTAAACAGGGAATGCTTAGTCTGGGCACCTGATCCCACCTCTTAAACTTGTATTCTATGTGGAGCTTATGAGAAATAGTGTTATCCTAAATCTGCTTTTTATGTCTGCTCTTCATCTACTCTAGCAGAGGTAGAAACCGCGGTCATCTTTTACAAAAGATCTTACGATCTTCGTTTGAAATTCATTAATTATTTACGTTGATTAAATTGTGATTTTAAAAGGGCATGGGACGATTGAAATTGACAGTTTATGGTTAGAAAAATGAAAATATCTTATAAATGACTGGATTAAAAATATTTTTACACAGGCTTCACATTGTATTTACATAAAACCTTACTTCCAAAGTCGTGTTTGTATAAACACGATGTTGGTTTCTACCTAGAATTAGACAAATACGCGTGCATTTCATAGGACTGTAAACAAAAGCTTGTAAACCACGTGCAGCAGTGACAACACCAAGGTTTCTAAAGACTCTGTCGAATACCATGCAGCATCAACATCGACGTAAATACTGAAATTTTTCATTGTAAAAGCTCTTTTCTTGAAACCATCAACTTTGGCGCCATGTTGATAGCCGAGTCATGTAATATGTAAACATACACAGGGCTCGTCAACAGATTAATAACGCGGCACGCGATTGCCGACTCGGCGAGTAGCAGGATATACATGTAGGTATCACACCGGTAATTATTTTCACTATATATAACTAAAGAGGGGAAAAAATCATTAAAAATCAGTTTACAAAATTGATGCCGAATAACGCAGTCAGACACGTTCTATGTTACCTATCTCGTCTGCCGACACCAAAAAAAACAACAACCTACGCGGCATTTTCGAAAATAAATTACCCGCAAACAAGACTACCCTCAAATCCACGTGTTTTTCACATGTGTGTAAACAGCCGGAGGACACCTCAGGAAGTAGCCTCAGCTACCAACAGCAAATAGTTCCTTTGTATATACATGTACTTGGTTATTTCTACAAATTACACAAAATTTCCTAATCAGAGGTACAAAAATTAAGATAAAAGAAGAAGAGGAAATGAGAAAAATCGCGCAAGGAAAAAACATATTTCTTTAAATATATGGAACTACAATTGACTAATTTCATTTTGATTGGACAATTACCGGTGTGATACCTTGAAGACACCCACATGGCGAACGAACGTTGTTTTAATTCTATGTATTTCTTTCTTACTGATACATATTGGTCTTCGGCAAAACAAAATATTCATTAGGTTTGTTACTGACTGTCTACAGTTGTTAAAGTTTATCCTCGGATTTCAACAATATAGACTCTCTCTCTCTCTCTCTCTCTCTCTCTCTCTCTCTCTCTCTCTCTCATTAGGACTGTACCTATGGCTAAATACCGCCTATTGGGCGTACCAAATCACGATAAAACCATTCAAGCAATCAACCTTATAGGTTTTAACATTTAATCTACACGGCATCAGGTCTTGTTTGATAACAAAATTTCACATTAGAAGTCTTGAAATGCCTTACTTTGATACCATAATCCGCTTTAATTTATATATTTACTTAAATCGTTATTATCAACGTATGCAGATCGATTTTCATTTCAACGAAAACCAGGTTTGTTAAACCCATAAAAGCGTAACTATTGACCTTGATGAAGATTACTGGTTTCTTTTTCTGGGAAAATGATGTCTCGACTTGTTTACTTAAAACGTTTAAAGTCAGAAAATACCACGACGGTAACCACATTTATGATTTTAAGATAAATTGTCAAGTAATATTTCAATTTCACATAACCGCATTTTCATGTTTTTATTTGATTAAAGATGTATGATCTGATGTTCATATATAATTTTTGTACAGAATTACATTAAAGCAGATTAATTACTTTTCAAAGTTGTTAGCTTTCCCTTAATTACATGCTTGAAAACATTTGTATGTAAAAGAAAAAGGTGAGAAGATGATTTAAAACGTAAAGATAGTGGGTATGCATATATTATACACTGTCTGTCAGGCGTCTATAGATAGCCCAACGAGCATCAGGGGAATCCGAACATGATGTTTGAAAGATGAAGATAACGAACAGTGATCAGTCTCATAACTCCTACAAGCAATACAAAATAGAGAGTTGGGCAAACACGGACCCCTGAACACACCAGAGGTGGGATCAGGTGCCTAGGAAGAGTAAGCATCCCCTGTCGGCCGGTCCCCGCCGCGAGCCACACATCCTGGTCAGGTAAAAGGAGTTATCCGGAGTTAAAATCAGTGTGCCAAGAATGGCTTAACAATCGGTATGAAACACGTCAGACAGCATTTGACCCAATAATAGGTTGTATTGACGAACTAGATCGTTATAACGACCATAGAATTTGCGAAATGTTGACCTCAATCAAGACTGTTGAAACCCCTGTACCATCAACTTGTTTGTCAGTAGCTTACCTCGATTTAAAAACTGACTAAACGCAGAACAAGCTCTTGCATATCGAATCAGTTGAGATATATAAATACCATATGCAGGTGATAATGGAATATTGCTGCATAAATATGGGAAGTTGACGATGGATAAGCTGAAATCATCCCGTTTGTCATACAGTTGAGTTGTCAATTGCCGTTAATGTCTACTTTCAATAAAATATCTAAGTATGATTTAATAAACCAATTATATGTGATAGACAAGCCATATTATTTGGTAAATACAATAACAGAAACTTATCCAAAGTACAAAATTTACTAATACTTATTGTGAAGTATTACATATTTGCAACGAGGTATAAAATGGTTCCAAAACTAAATGTTTGTGGTGTCAAAAAACATATCATTGATAGATTTTATATAGAAAAATCTATATTGCTAAAAAGCTGTGTATATACTGAATATGAGAAATACTGTCAGAATATATGCGATTTGCATTAATTATGTACTGTTAACAGATAACAATTGCTTTATATGAAATGATTGAGACTGATCAGTAGACCAGGCAAAATTCTTCCCCTTACCTCTTTCCTTCTCTCTCCCCATCTTTTCGAAATTAAATACCTTTCACATTATACATGTACATATGCACTCCTAAATATACACATATATGTTTGTACTTGCTTGAAATATGTATATACTAAATTATCATGTGTTGTTAATATGTACTTGTAAATGTTTATTTACTGTGAAAGCAAAAAATAAATGAATTACAAAAAAAATATCTAAATATGAAGCAGAAGTGGACGACTCTGTGGTGTCCTTTATTTCGAGCTCACAGGGATATATCAAATCGACATATGAATGAAAGTTATTATTGTTAACAGACGAAACGTCATCGATATATCGAAATGTCGAATTGAAGGCCACAGCGAGAGATTTTTCTTCTCATTAGAAGTTTTTGAATAAATTCTGCTTCATATATATATCTCAGACGCAACTGTATAACTTTAATATTACTAAAAGAGCGCAAAACAATGAATTACTAAGAGAAATTTGATAATTCTATTTCCCTTAAAGTTATGGCAAGGTACTGTTGTAACAAAATACCCAGCTTTACACAAATAAGACCATTCTGAACTGCTCATGTGACTGTCACGTGAAATGACCAAGAGACGGTTGTTTGTAAACACCGATTTAGATTCAAATAATTCTGGTTAAAACAGGTGAAATACTAAATAATGTATGAAATATCTTACAGTTTCATAAATATGTACGTGCGATGATTTAAGAGCGTTTTAACAAGGTCGAAAAATTTATCGATTCATTCGAACCAAACAAGTCTTATATTTAGTCAAGGTCAAATTAAGGTCACTACAACACAAAAGTAGTCGGATTTCGGGATAGCACCGGGTGTAGCTGGAATGCCTTAACGTGACGTTCTATGGTTCCTTATTGTGCTCAAGCCTCGGTGTCTAAGTTGGACGCTAAACAAAGGATCAGGCTCTATATCTGGAGTAATTACGATTGAAAAGTCATTAAAAACAAGCTACCAAATTCGAACCGACACAGGTGATTTCTAATCATGAAAAGATACAAGGTTTAGCATTTTCAAGAATAAAGTAGGAAGAATTGCTTTAACACACTAAAACTGATGTCTCCTCTTCCAATTTCCATCGGTTAAAAAAAACATTTTACGGATCATCTTTAAAGTGGAAAAGTAAGACTTACGGTACATAACATTCGCCCATATGCTTATGTGATTCAAATAAGGAACAGCGTTGTGAACATGATAATAAATTAAACTTAACAAACATACTATATATCGAAGACGTATGTCAAAAGACAAAGAAGTAATGGTCCGGACAAAAATTGCTCCAAAAATTCCATTATTTGACCTTTACACTAAATGTCAAGGTCAACAAATGGCAATAAACTGTCTTATGATGGTATATCCACACAAATATCAAAAGCCTTGCCCAAAAATTATATTATTTGACCTGTACATAAAAGGTCAAACGTCATAAAAGATGGCACATAACATACTATCTTTTCTTGGTATACCAACATACCAAGTATCAAATGCCTATGTCAAAAGACAAAACCGGTTATGGCCCGGACAAACTTTGTATGAGAAGAAAAAGAAGAGGATGATGATGATGATTAAGAAAGAAGAAGATTGATTGATTGTATATTGTTTAACGTCCCACTCGAAAATTTTTCACTCATATGGAGACGGTGAAGTGCTGCAGAATTTAGGCCTATGCACGGCGATTACGGCCTTTGAGCAGGGAGGGATCTTTATCGTGCCAGACCTGTTGTGACATGTGGCCTCGGTTTTTGCTGTCTCATCCGAAGGGCTGTCCCATTTAGTCGCCTCTTACGACAAGCAAGGGGGTACTGAGGACCTATTCTAATCCGGACCCCTACGTGAATTGGGAAAGAATTCACATTAAAACAATATGTCCCCTTCTGAGAAGGGTATACAGAATGCATTACTTGAATTTGACTCGCGGCGAACATCAGTAAAGATCGACGAGTTCAAAATGTAGTAATATTTGACCGAAGTGTTTTAGTTTTTAGACTGCGATAAAGATGGTTTTGTTTATTTGTTTTTACGTCCCATTCGAGATTTGTCACTCATACATTTGTCCAACTCTCTGTTTTGTATTGGTTATAGGACCTATGAGATTGATCACTGTTCGTTATCTTCGCCTTTCATACAGAGACGTTAACAGCCGCAGGTGAAGTGTCACAAATTTTGACCTCTGTACGGCGCAAGGAGGTCGTAGTAGTTATTTAATTTGCTTACTCTACCGCAGCATACGAACTCCGGCATGTTTGTCCTTCTCTTTATCTTGTATTTTTGTGTGAATTTTCAGATTTATCACTTTTAGCCATTTTCACTTGTTCATCCGACAGACCATTGTCGTGCGCTTGGCAAAATAAAATATCACCAAATTGTTTAGGAGAAATAACACATCGTTATAATGGCCGACTTCCTTCTTGAAAATACGAATATCAACAATACTGTGTATGTTCCTTTCTTTCAAATCTAGTTGTCTAGCTTGGTATGTCAGTAGATTGAAGTGTCGACTGTTGATCTGTAGGGCGTTGGTTCAAACATAGCAATGGTTTTGATTTTTTATACCCCCCCCCCCCCCCACAAGTTGGTGGGGGGGGGGGGGGGGGGTATACTGGAATCGGGTTGTCCGTCTGTCTGTCCGTCCGTCCGTCTGTAGACGCAATGGTTTACGGGCTCTAAAGCATTATCCTTTCCACCTACCGTCACCATATCATACATATGGACTACCCATGGGATGAAGATGTTCCCTATCGATTTTAAGGTCAAAGGTCAAGCGCACTGGACATGTAGCAATATGGTTTCCGGACTCTAAAGCGTTATCCTTTCCACCTACATTCACCACATCATACATATGGACTACCCATGGGATGAAGATGTTCCCTATCGATTTTGGGGTCAAAATGTCAAAGGTCAAGCGCACTGGACATTGAAGTAGCAATATGGTTTCCGGGCTCTAAAGCGTTATCCTTTCCACCTAGTCACCATATCATACATATGGACTAGCCATGGGATGAAGATGTTCCCTATCGATTTTGGGGTCAAAAGGTCAAAGGTCACGCGCACTGGACATCGAAGTAGCAATGTGGTTTCCATTTAAATTCTTTAACGGCTTTTTTCATCGCATGGAGATGCTGTGTTCCTATTTTATCCATTTCTCCCTACAAACGAGAATACCCGAGGTTTGTCATGCCATTTGTTTTTTACACTCAGAAAAGAGGTAGTTTATACCTATTACCAACACCCTTTGGGAGATTGGGGTAAGCGGGGGGTATTCTTAGTGAGCATTGCTCACAGTACCTCTTGTTTTAAAGATTACTTTCTCTTGAAACAGCATTTGTTTTAACAACACAAGGAAAATTTGAGTTTTCAATTTAAAATTATTCAAGCACATGCCTTGCACTTTTGATCTGTATCAGATTTCTCTGGTGTGTTATTCCTCCTCAAAAATCGTAGGTCCGACGTGGAGAACAACAATCTGACCTGGGACCCCTATTACGAATAGCCTAACCTGGGATCCTTATTGAGAATAGCCTACCCTGGGACCCTATTGAGATAAGCCTACCATGGGATCCCTATTGAGAATAGCCTAACCTTGAACCCTTATTGAGAATAGCCTACCCTGGGATCCCTATTGAGAATAGTCTAACTTAGATCACCTGTTGAGAATAGCCTAACCTGGGACCCCTATTGAGAATAGCCTAACCATGGACCTCTATTGAGAATAGTCTAACATTGTCCCCTTCTCGAGGCTTAACCTAACCTGGGACCCCTAATGACAATAGCCTAATCCGGGGTCCCTATTGAGCATAGCCTAGGCTATGACCTTTATTCAGAATAGCCTAACCTGGGACCCTTGTTGAAAATAGTCTAACCTGGGACCCCTATTGAGAATAACCTAATCTGAGACCCCCTACTGAAAATAGCCTAACCTTGGACCTCTATTGAGAATAGTCTAACATTGTACCCTTATTGAGAATAGCCTAACTTGGACCCTTGTTGAAAATAGTCTAACCTGGGACCCCTATTGAGAATAACCTAACCTGGGGCTCCTATTGAGAAGACCGTAACCTAAGACCCCTATTATGAATAGCCTAACTTGGGACCCCTATTGAGAATAGCGTAACCTGGGACCCCTATTGAGAATAACCTAACCTGGGGCCCCTATTGAACATAGCCTAACCTGGTACCCCCCATTGAAAATAACCTAACCTGGGACTCCTATTGAGAATAGCCTAACCTGGGCCCCCCTATTGAGAATAACCTAACCTGGGACCCCTATTGAGAATAGACCAACCAATAGCCTACCGCTAAATATTCGTAATATTGAGAATAAGCATAGTGAGAGTACAATTCATATTTTTATAGATATTGTTTCATAGAAGTTCTAATTTTGTCGACAGATGGGCAATTACCTGATTATTTTATGCAAATTACACAGTATCATTCCGTTTTCTCTTCTTAAATCTGATATATATTTATAACAAGATCATTTTGATGCAAACATCAAATCGACCGCTAAATATTCAACACTATTTTCTGGGAAACACAAAGGATATATAGATATTGCATGTAGTTGAGGGTAACATTGAGATTTTTCATCTCGAGAAACCCATTGTCAATCGATATCTAGGCGTAGTCGAGATTGACAATGGTTTTCTCAAGGGGTGAAAAATATCTTCTTTTTTTATTATTAAACTAAATGTTATATAAACAACAAAGCAGAAAAACTTTGACATTTGAATAATCACAGCCATTCGATGTTTTGTTTATAAATGCAGGCATTTGCATTGATCAAAAATGCTCAAACGACGAGGTGCTCTGTATTTAGGACCTTTTAGAATAAGTGATTGAGGTTCTCATTTCCAACTATATCAACCGTAAATAAGTTAGACTGGTTACTAATTGACTCATCCTGGTACTTAACAGTTTCAGAACATTGTTTCCCATTCATACACGTTATGTCCTTACAGAAAACGTATTATTTTGTTCCGTGAAAATAAAGAATAATGTATGAACTTCTTTTCCTGTTGTTCCTGCTCATTAACTTTACAGACACACTTAATGAAGTCGGCTTAGCGCTTTTCAGTACTTTCAGCACTTTGATTATTCAAAATGATGCTTCGATAATAATAAATTGAACTTTAGTTTAGGAGCGAAATTCGCTCGAGGTGACCATTTAGAAGATTATTTAGTTTGTAAATTTTATTTTCATAAAACAATTGTCTTGTTTATTGCATATTGAAAAACTTAAAAATTAATTCCATACTATATCAGCAGCCTCTGGTTTGGGTACTTCGTCGCTGACATTCTACCATTCTCCCCTCTCGTCGATCGTCTGACACTATGCACAGTACTGTTTCACTCAATAAGAAGCTGTATATTTCACTCAATGAAAGGCTGTATATTTGACTCAATAAGAGGCTGAATATTTCACTCAATGAAAGGCTGAATATTTCACTCAATGAGAGTATGAATATTTAACTCAATGAGAGGCTGTATATTTAACTCAAAGAGAGGCTGTATATTTAACTCAATCAGAGGCTGTATTTGCAAATTAGATCAGGAGTTATGGGAATTATGAGATTGACCACTGTTCGTTATCTTCACCTTTCATCAGTACACCAACCAT
The DNA here is from genome assembly GCF_947568905.1 of Ostrea edulis. Taxonomy (NCBI): domain Eukaryota; kingdom Metazoa; phylum Mollusca; class Bivalvia; order Ostreida; family Ostreidae; genus Ostrea; species Ostrea edulis. The sequence continues at coordinate 13,061,176 of NC_079169.1, forward strand.
AGAATTCTCGAAATGCTGATTTTAGATAAACCCTGTAACATCATCTTTTTTGTCAGATGTTACAAATTCATCACACTCAGGTTCTCATGGATTGAATCAATTGATAGACATGAACTTCATATGCAGGTGATAATGGAATATTGCTACATAAATTTGCATGGGGAAATATCCAAATGGAAGACTGGTGTATTTTATATTCAAGACTTTAGAACACCTGGCTAAAAAGCAGTGAATGTACAGATTTTATGCCTTTATTAATACTGACATTTACATGGTTTTCCCTGAAAAAAAAATACAATTATTAATTATTTGCTAATTTTACAAATTCAAATTTTCCAATATTTTTTACGAACAGTAAACTTGAATGTACAATACAAACCAGTTTCATCTCACAGACGTAGTAGTTTCTCTGGGCACAGCTGTCCACGTGCCAGTGGTAGTGGTAATGCTTCCAGAAGGCTCCACAGTTCCAGTCGCCGGCTTTGTGGTACACGGGCTCGCTACCGTACCAGTCAAACTTGTGACACCGCTTCTTGCTGAATCCCCAGATCCATCTGTGGGCGTTAGGGTACAGACAGTCATTCAGACCCATCCAAGCTCCAGGAGACACTGTAATATTTACAGGGAGTTATTTCAACATTGTGGTGGAGTTGAAGATTGGTTAATTACTCCTTAGCATGTTTACACATGTATAAATTTAACATTTAATACACGATTACTTTGAAATTTTCATTTTTTTCCCCGCCCATTTTATGTACTTTTCATGTCCTGCATATTTGCTGAATGCTTTCATGCCACTTGTAAAAAGCATTTTAATTGGTTCATTTGACTTCACGAATATTTTGATATCGTGTAAACTGAGTGGACGTTAAGTCATATCATATGGAGACCTAGCAATGACGTCACAATACGTTTGACCCGTTGCCACGGCAATATTGCTCCGCGTCATACAAAATTGTTCTTTCACAGTACATAAAATACGTTTTAGTAGATTAAGTTCTTAAGAATAAAAGTTATTTCTATTCATTTTATACGGCACATGCAGTTCGTGGTAGCCTAGTTGTGATGCGCAGCAGGGTTAAGATGTCCCGAGTAAAGTTAAAATAATCATCATAAAATGTACCTCGGTGCACTTCATACTATATGACGTCACAATATAAAAGTACGTCACGACGTACAGGTCTATAGTTGTATCACGGGGAAAATGTCATAATATTTTCTCGCTATTTATTGCCGTTATCTAGTGTTCAAGCTGTATGTGTTTTAATCTGTTTGTCAGATGATCCCCCTCCCCCCCCCCCTAAATTTCTTCAATAATATATAAGTCTCATATATATAATATATAAGTCTCATATATTTATATATAATATGTGAACGAAAGACTGTAAAGTAATCTTTACATCACTTTGTGACCTTGATATCGCCCCCGATGTGTATAGTCATTTAGAATAAAGAAAACCAACGCATGTACATATCGACTCGTTACAGGTGAAAGATGACGATATTTTATTTCGACCTAGGCATATTCAGAAAGGTAACTAGTTGCAGATTTAGGATTTTGATACGGAAGGTACAATATTTTGCCTCGTTTAGATACGATTTGGATGTGAATGTGGAAAATGCCCAACATTTGAGTTGAGATTATGGAAACTGCTATATTTGAGAGGATATTGTACCGATCCGTATCACTCTTTAAATTTACTATATTAATGTCGACATATCAAGCCCAAGCTGCAAATGGTTTGAGTGCATCTTTCACCTGGAACGAGGTGATAAACAACTAAAAGTCTAGCGGATAAAAATAGCTCTACGTCACTTGTATGACGACGTAATAGGTAAGCAAAGGATTTCCCCACGTGATACGATGTTTGTTAATGTATTGACAAACGATTTTTACTAAAAATATGCGACGCTTGAAAGAATTTTACTTTTATATGAATATGCTGTTATTGCTTGTTATTTTACCCGGGACACCTTAACCCCGCTGTGTGGCGCTACCTCTGCAATCGGAAGTTGATCCCAGTGCCAAGTTAACGCTACAAGTGTACGACTTTAAACATGGGTAGTGACTGTTCCTTTACTAAGCACAATATAACCTGAAAAACGGAGATACTGTGTCACATTTGTTGTTGACACGATAAAGAACCCTCCCTAAAGGCGGTGACAACGCTATATACCTGAAAGCTTATCGACTGAGACGTGGAACAACATACAAACCAACTGCAAGGAATAAAGAATTATAATTATGTATTGAATATAGATAACATTGAATCCAAAGCAGAGACTAAGGCTATATCAGGTATCATGTAGAAATACTGCGGAAACACCGATCACGTTCAATCCATCAATCTAGTGATCAATCAAAGTTAACTTTCTTACCTCCATACATGGCCAGGTGATGTCTGACGTAAGTGTTTTCGTGAGCCTCGTCAACATTACACAAGAAACCGCCCATGGAAGCACACTTCATCTAAAATGTCGTAGTTCAGAAATAAATAAAATCTCACTACAAACGCTTGTCTGGTGTTTCAGAGACGAACATTAAGAGACTTTGTGACGTGGTAATTACTGTGCAGTTACCTCGGCCTGCCACCATGTTAGTCTGTCTCGGCTGAAATAATAACAGCTCCCGTGATACAAGGACCAGCCATAAGGACAGCTCCCGGCCGCCACCTTGGCAGCCATGTACCCAAACTTGTTGTATTGTGGGGCATTGTTGTAGCTAGCCTCAACTTAAAAATAATATTGAAAAGGTGTAATCGTACTTTAAACGAAAAACAATCATTAACTGTAATTAACTTAGAAAAAGTATCCACTTTTCTGGCTTTAAAAACATAGATATTTTTAACTTTTTACCGGGTATATATTTTTACACATATTTTTTCTTACCAGCTACCAAGATGGTGCAAAGTAGTGCGAGAAAAATGTAAGCATTCATGACAGCAGATATTCTCCGAGGACTCAGTGGAGAACCAAGGTATATATACCATTGGATTGCTTGCCTGTGCAATGAGATCATGCTAAAATTAAAGCTTACCTAAATGATATTTACAAATACAACATATGTGCTTAATTGACCTGCTCAAACTACAACCATATTAAAGACAAGACTGCAGAAATAACAAATAGTTACACAACAGATCAACATAGTAATGGAATTTTATCACAAACATAGCAATTTTTGCAAATAAATCAATAAATTATATATAACACATTTTCCTTCACACTAAGAAAAGGCGTTCTATAATTTTCTGTGTGATTAACAGACATGGAAAGTTAACTCTGTATAAACTTGATCAGTATATATAGAATATCACTCTCTACGATTTCATCAGAGAAACAAAATGAATTCCCTGTCCTGTCTTCTTGCTCTGTTTTGTGCTTTCTTCGTAAGTAAGTGACACTTTAATGTTATAATCAATTAGACTTCCAAAGAGACATAACATCATAACTACAGCTTAGTGGATATATATAACATGGTTGTTTTGTATGCGTAAGTTTTGAAGAGTAAGTAAATGTTATTCCATCGCTTGTTTCCAATTCAATTCATTATTATATTGACTGCAGCTGTTTCTGAATGATCATATCTTTATATTTTTATTTAATCTATATGAAAAATCAACAAACAGTTGAAGTCGGATGATATTCTCGATCTTTCTACTCCAGTCTGTGAAGCCAGTTACGGAAATAGACCAAGATACAGTGCCTTCAAGTACGCCGCAGCCAAGGTCACTTCCGGCGGATGTCCACACGGATGGCATCAGTACAACAAACGTTGTTACTGGTTCAGCAGAGACAAGCTCAACTGGTACACAGCGTCTGTAAGTGGGGATCGGCATGATCATTAAGTTTGTTAAAGCATCTGAAATAACAATAGACATGACTATGTTGACAAAATGGAATCAACTTAACTAATCTATTTTGCCTCGGACTAGAATGACATTCCGTCATTGGATAAAATGTGTCACAAGATTGGCATCTAAACTGTATCAAACTTTAGACAGCAGCATGATGTCCGGAACGTATTTTTAATTGTACATTTTTTTCTTACTCGTATTTACATCTTTAACATATTAATTAGTCCTCAACAAAGCAAAACACTTTTTAGTAAGCTGAGCCTTCTATGGACTTTAACTATCCAACAAATTTATGTAAAGAGTCAGTTCAGACCTATTAATTAATTAAATCTTAGGTAGTTCAGAACAAATTAACAATCCAGTACACTATCTAGTTTATGTAAGTTTGTATGTATATGAAGGATCCTACTCATCATTCAGACAACCACATATCTCGCTCTCACTTACAGTTGTAACAATGAACGCTAGAATGGGGTCTGGGGAAACTGAATTTCAGGGGAGCATATATTCTCTGAATCAACGGCGTAGTAAAATATCACATTATTCCTCATTTGAAAAAAAATAAAACTACTGAATTATTTCCCAGAAGAACAAAATTAAACCAAGAAAACCTATGAGAAGACGTCGTAACTGACAAAAGTAACAAGGTACATGTAATAGTAAATTTGCAGGATATCATGAGCTTGCTGCTTTTCGGGAGCCATTCAAAGCCCTGCTCCTCATCGTTTCTACGGGGGGAGGGGATAAGAAAATAATTTTCTCACTCTTCAATGACGCGATACCCCTGCTTTACTTTACGTAATGGTGTATCTTATTTTACGTGTATATTTATAATTTAGACCTATATTTAGCACTCAGGGATGTAGCAGTGAGGGTTCTTTAACGTGTCAACGCCTGCCATGACACGGTGCCTCCGTTTTGAAGGTCATATCCGAAAGACTTTGGCGAATGAGCAATACCTACCTATGTTTACGTCTTGGGTTTGACGCGGCCATGACATAAGGGGGGCTCGAATTCACGACCTCCCGGTTTCGTGGCATTGTGCAAATTGTTAGAAAATATGTTTTCTGGTTTATTTGTTACTCTTTATTACTTACGATAACGTTACTTATAGCATACGATGGTTTATTTCATGAGTCTAACATCTGTCCTTCTTGCACTATTTCTTTTTAACATCGTTCAAATATGGGAATCATTACCCAATATGGGAATCATTACCAAATATGGAGACAAGTCAAGGTCGGGTAAGTTTACGGTTTTACGTTTAAATAATTTGGAGGTCAATCACTAGTAAAATAACTTACAGGTCAATAACGGCTATAGTTGTGCGTTTCAGTATTGTATTTGTTTATAAATACAGAAAATTGTCTTTCTTAGGTATGTTAAACAGGCCTAAAATATGATGCTCACAAACATTGCAGAAAAAAAACAATTGCATAACGCTGTTGGTGTATTTATTCTATGTTCGTGACCATCATCTCCCGTTTAACAAAACAAAGACGCGTTTTGTTATCTGAATAAAAACTTCTTTTAATTTTTTTTTTTAGTTCGTTTAAGTATGCCAGAAATAACGATCAATAGGCAAAAATTTTTAATCAAAGGAAATTGGGTCTCCCATATATATCAATGAGTTCACTGTACTTTATTAATTCTGCTATGCACACAAAAAGAAATATTTCCTTTAAAATGTGATTATGCTGCATTTCTACTGAATCACAAATAGACTGGGAAAGTGACCAGCATTCGTGTTCCTTTTTGTTCGGAAACCGTGTGATGTAATGCATGCGTACCAAAAGAATCGCACATGCGAATGTTATGCGCGAATTCATTTGCATAGTATCCATGTGAAAATGATATGATTTTTCATGCAATTTTCATCATATAATATTCTATTATGTATGATGATAAATACCATCATTTTTGTTAACTTCTTTAACAACCCTAATCCTGTTCAAAATAGCAAAATCTTACATCGGCATCTTCAGTCGTGAAACTAATACATGATTTACGTTTGTCCGATCATGGCAAGATGAAGTATTTGGCATGAACGCCATGTAAATATTTTATGTGCATATCATGCATGTTACTTTTCATTTTCTCATGCGAAATGCAATAATTTATATATGAGAAACATTGAAATGATCGACTTTCTGTCTGTTTAAAGAATGTATACTTTTAATACTTATTTCAGACAAAATATAACATCTTAACACGTCCAATGAATATGAGAAGATGCCATCCTTAAGCTAAACAGTTTTCCTCTATATAAAGCTATAACATAAACTGACTGTCGCTGTTTTCTGTAGATGAGATGTACCGCTATGGGAGGATACCTCGCTTCTATTGACCAGTCTCACGAGAACACGTACATCAGACACATGCTGAGCACCTATGGCTGTAAGGCAATTCTGATTGATGAAATAATAAATCTGTTCTCTACAGTCTTCAGTTTCTTCATAATGATGTTTTATTATTTGATTGCTTTATGTTTCTAGTCCGAAGAGGAGCATGGATGGCATTGAATGACGTTCTGAGACCAAACAAACACAGATGGTGCTGGGGATTCATCGTAAAGCCATGTCACAAATTTGACTGGTACGGTCAGGAACCAGTTTACCACACTACTGGTGACTACAACTGTGGAATATTCTGGAGGTCTTACAAATACCACTGGCACGTGGACAGTTGTGGTCAGGGCAATCATTACGTCTGTGAGAGACCATTGGTAAGTGTTTGTTTTACGTTCCTCTCATATTGAGACGTCAACTACTGTATCACAGTATGAGCCGAGCAGTGAGGTTTCATTTATCATGTCAACGTCTCCGTTTTTAAGATCATATCGACAGGGGATGCTTACTCCTCCTAGGCACCTGATCCCACCTCTGGTATATCCAGGGAACTGTGTTTTACCAGCTCTCTATTTTGTACTCCTTTTATGAGTAATGAGATTGATCACTGTTCGTAATCTTCACCTGTATAGGAGTTATGAGATTGATCACTGTTCGTTATCTTCACCTTTATAGGAGTAATGAGATTGACCACTGTTCTTTATATTCACCTTTATAGGAGTAATCAAATTGATCACTGTTCATTTTCTTCATCCGAAAGACCCATTGTCCTCACTTCTAAATGCCGAGCGTTTGGCGAAGGCACAATCACTACCAATGTTTACATTTTAGATGTCATGAGCTGGACTTTCGCGTTACGACAATAATCTGAAAAGAAAATTGATTTCGTTAATATATTACGTACTTGATATTTATTTACCAACCAAGGAACCTCGGGGGCATGTATAATTTATAATTATAGCGATAATGAAATAAAGCTGATATAATAATTTAATGTTTTCTTTTTTCAGGGAAAGCCGTGCATTTGTGCATATTAGAATTATCGACAATAAAGTGCTGTGTTCATATCACCAGTGTTCAAATGTTTTGTCTAGTGGAAGATGTTGTTTAAAGTCCCGCTCGAGAATGGAGACTTTAAAATTGAATTTTGTACAATTCATGCGCATTTTTATTTCTTTCAGAAGTCCATTTTGAACATTTGTAAGTGGGGTATTTCAGAGAAATTGATACGAAGTCGAAATTACATACAAATTATGACTTTTACGAAAATGAGTATAAAATTACATTTTTAAAAGATGTTGGTTTGCACACATCTTACTAAATTGGTTCGGCGTTGTGTATTGTATGAAATATAGGATTCGGGAATATATACAAGCCCTCAAGCGTGAAAAATTTACTTCTTTTAGTAATAAACCCCACTAAACATGACCTGGTAAACAAACAGACATTTATGACTCATATATCAAAAACTGAAATATTAATTGATTATAACGATGGCCCATTAGAATCCGCTCTGTGAAGGGTTATGTTCATGTATCTGAATAAAAAAGGTCATGAACTCTAAATTCCCGTTTTGAATTCTGTGCAACAGGGTTTTCATTAGAGTACAAGAAAGATACAAAAAGTATTAGCGCTATTTAATTCAGAGATGGATATTCCAAACATTTTATTTGATGACAGGTTTTTGTATAAATTACAGATTCCGATTTTCATCTCGTTCAGGTACGTTTGCAAATGTTTTCCTTATAAAGTTACTCTAGAAATAATGTCCCTATTCCCAATGCAAAATGCGACGTGGTAAGAATTCAGAATTTGATAAAGTGAAGCATGTAAGTGAAATATCTAAATAGGCATGTAATTAGGCAACAAAATAGAAATGCATAAGACGTAATCTTCAAAAGCTTCAATTGGCGTCTCCCGACAAAAAATCTTCATGTTGTCTAGATAGTATTTGTTAGCAATTCTACCAGGTAGCATATTGTGACCTTGGGGATGGGGTGTATGCACCAGATAACAGATTGTGACCCTGGGGATGGGGGTGCATGCGCTAGATAGCAGATTGTGACCCTGGGGGATGCGGGTGCATGCACCAGGTAGCATATCGTGACCCTGGGGGATGGGGGTGTATGAACCAGGTAGCATATCGTGACCCTGGGAGATGGGGGTGTATGTAGACCACTGGACGAAAAAGTACAGGTTGACAGATTTCCTGTTTAACTATTCAAGAATTTTCCTTCAATAAAACAGAAAATATATGCAAAATTGCAGTTGTTCAACACTGTTTATCTTTTGTTTCCGCCCGCAATAGATTCTAAATTCTCTTGGTCACTTGTCAGTACGGAGAGGTTGATGTCGGGTAGGGATACAGTCAGTAAACCTTTTCCTGTGGGTAACTACTGGTAACCTGTAATTTAATGTTCGTCTCTGATTTGACTGGTAATCAGCTTATTATTTCCGACAAGGTACAAGGGGAGATAGTGATATCGTGATCTCAAGACTGTCAATCCCTCCCTATAATGTATTTAGTTTCTTGATGATGTATGGAAACTTTTCTCGACGTTCAGTTTTTGCTAACATTTACCTCAGGTCATACGATACCAGAAATGTGATCTAAATTTTAATCACTCACAAATACATAGAATTAGCGGAGAACAAGGAAAAGCCATATTGTATCAGTGACAGGCGTCTTAGATTTCATGATCAAACACTGTCACAGTAAATCAAAATAGAATCATGGCAGGGACTCAATTAAGTTTTATAGTAATTGACCTTCATGTTGTTATGACGTAATAAATGTGTTTAAACTTCAATGTATGAATTCAACTTGATCTCAATTCACCTGCACGCATTTCCGAAATCCCGCTGAATTTAGAAACAATTAAGTTGCTTTAAAATGTTGAACCATAGTTTGTTTATTAAATCAAAATGATAGAAAGTATTCAATATTAACCTGGGACACAAAACGGTTACCATAACAACCACAGCAACGCTCAGATGCAAAAACATGTCATGAACTAGAATTTAAAATAAATTACAGAACAATATGAGCTAGAGCCATTTACACAAATTTAAGAACGATAGAAACAGTAACATAATTTACAGAACAAGAATTTACAAAACGATATAAAATAAAAACAGTAACACAATTTACAAAACGATATAAAATAAAAACAGTAACACAATTTACAGAACGACAATTTACAAAACGATAGAAACAGAAACACAATTTACAAAACGAAGTGAACTATCTATAACCAGTGACACGGTTTGTATATTTACACAATTTTTTACCTGTAGAATTTGAACTTTACGAGCCACCTGTGGACATATCGTATTGCTATTTAGATTGATGAGTAAATATATCCGGGTTAAGATGAAAATTTCCCGGATGTGGAAGTTCATACATGTACGATTTTGTATTCTCTTTATGCCCGTCTCACTAATTTGACCGTGAATGTCGACCTTTTGAATGTCTATTTATAGCACATGAATTTAGACATGACAAATGCAACTCTATTAAAGCTGTATGATCCGAATTACAATATTTTTTTTTCCATCTCGTAAAAACGCTATTAAATCATCGCACGTATGTAGTTATGAGACTGTACGACCTATCATAAATTATTTCACCCGTTTTAACCCAAATTATTTGATTTTAAATCGATGTTTACAAATAACCGCGTCACTCTGCCATTTCAAGTGACAGTCACGTGACCAGTTCAAACTTTCAGATCATCGGTGGTCTTATTTGTGTAAAGCTGTGTATTTTGTTATAACAGTACCGTACCATAAGTTTAATAGAAATAAAAATATCAAATGCCTCTTAGTAATTCGTTGTTTTACGCTCTTTCAGCCTTAAAACTAGACATTTGCGTATGAGTTAATACATCATGTTGGGATTCCCCTGACGCGCGTGGTCTATTTTTAGACGTCTATTATGGAATGATTTATATATGTAGGCACTATATTTACTTTCTAAATAATATTCGCACTGTTTTCTTTTACTTGCAGATGTTTTCAAGCATGTAATTAAGGGAAAGTTAATAACTTTATAAAGTAATTAATCTGCTTTAAAGTAATTATGTACAAAAATAATACATGAACATCGGGTCATACAGCTTTAAGGAAAATAGGTAGCGTCCGTAGTATTGTAAAACCAGCCGATTGTAACCGTTTTACCTACCTGTACATGTATAACGTCCGCGACATTGTTAAACCAGCCGATTGTAACCTTTTTACCTGTTGACTATGAAATATATTGGGTGAGGTACAATATCCCTGCACCAGTATATGTATTTCGAATAAAACGTAACTTATGTTTTGTTTCAGATTATTATCACTCGGTCAATCTACTTTCAAAAAGCTTTAAATTCCGCTATATGGAGCCACCAGTGGACGGACTATTAAAGGGGCATGGACACGATTTAAGCTGGGCATTTGCAAATCTTATTTTTTCCAATTTTATTCTTTACAATGCTTAACTAAAGTATTGCAAATGATTTACCAAAATTTCAATATTAGTTGTTGAGCTGCACGTGAAATACAACACTCACAATTCTTTCTTATGTAAACAAGGATCGTGTCATATCTTTGTTTACATATACATGTATATTGTTTAATAAAAAATAGCATGTTTAAAACAAAATGGGATATGCCAAACATTGCAAACTATTTAATGGTGTTTAGAATTAACTTGTAAATTTAAAAACAACCTGCTTTAAACGAAACTTTTACTAGTATATTCAACTTAAACAAAAACATGGCACGGCTTTGATTACATAACAAAGAATTGCGAGATCTGTATTTCCCATGTACCTCGACAACTGACATTCAAATGTTTACTGATTATTCGAAATACCCTAGTTAAGCATTCTAAACATTGAAAATGGAAACAAAAGATTTGAAATTTTTCAGCTCAAATCGTGTCCATACCCCTTTAAAACATTCTATGTGTTTTTTGCGGAACAGGTGTTTTTTTGTTTTTTTTTTAAGCTTTTTTGGAAATGTTTAAACAAATACACGTTAGATGTGTTTGTAATATTATTTTATGAATCAGTTTCAAAACATTGAACATAAATAATTATTATCTGATGCGTGTATAATATGTGCACAATAATAGTATGCAATGATTACAATCTCGTATACATTTCTAAGTCGATTAATTTGACAGCGGGTGAACATCAGAACTAGCTATTAACTGCATGGAATGCAGAAAAATAATCACGTGTACATTAAATTGATTATCAATGCAACGAGCATGAAAAGCACAAATGAAATTAGAATTAAACAATCTCAGATGGTGAAAATAGGTTTGATACTTTCAATTTTAAAACTGCAATTAATATTCATTGATATTGATTGACTTGCATCATATTTATTTTTTGAGAGTTATGTATCTTTGTTTTGCTGTTTTATAATTTTTGGAACTTATCGGTTAATATTAGAATTATCCCCCTAAGCTCATTGAAGGATTGTGTGATCATTATTTATAGACAAGTTACATGTAGTCATTACTGAATGCAAATTGAACAAGAGCAATAAATGTTTGTATGTGTAATTTGGCACTACCACACGGATAAATGAATGCGTTGACATTCACTAGCTTAATTCAAGAAATAAAGTTCATTTTTGAGAATGCACGACGGTATGAAATGCGATGCTTCACATCGGCCTACTTCACACAGCGCATTACATTCAGGTAAGTCCCCCTCTATAATGCTGAGTGGTACACTTACAGTACTGCTAGATGGCCCCTAGTACTGTGCCTGACAAATGTACATTTGTAAAACGTCCTGATTGTAACATATTGAGTACTGCTAGGTAGACCATTGTACTGTGTCTGACAAATGTGAAACGTTGTCCTGATTGTAACATACATGTATTATAAGTACTGCTAGATGGACCCTAGTACTGTGTCTGACAAATGTAAAACGTTGTCCTGATTGTGACATATTGAGTACTGCTAGGTAGACCCTAGTACTGTGTCTGACAAATGTACATTTATAAAACGTCCTGATTGTAACATATTGAGTACTGCTAGGTAGACCCTAGTACTGTGTCTGACAAATGTAAAACGTTGTCCTGATTGTGACATATTGAGTACTGCTAGATGGACCCTAGTACTGTGTCTAACAAATGTAAAACGTTGTCCTGATTGTGACATATTGAGCACTGCTAGATGGACCATTGTACTGTATCTGACAAATGTAACGTTTTCCTGATTGTAACATACATGTGTTATAAGTACTGCTAGATGGCCCCTAGTACTGTGTCTGACAAATGTAAAACGTTGTCCTGATCGTGACATATTGAGTACTGCTAGGTGGACCATTCTACTGTGTCGTAAAAGGCGACTATAAGCCGAGGTCCCGTGTCACAATAGGTGTAGCACAATAAAGATACCTCCTTGCTCAAAGGTCATTAGCGCCGAGTATAGGCGTAAATTTTGCAACCTTCACCGGCAATGGTGACGTCTGTTTGTGAGTGAGGGATTCTATAGTTGGACGTTAAACAATATACAATCTATCAACGTTCTATTGTTTTTATAATCTTGAAGATATTTGTGTGTACTAGGGGTTCTTTATGCAGTCAACATGTTCTTTGTTTTCTGTCGTTTCCGTTAGTCTACCTATTGTAAATTAGCTGCGTCATTCCTGTGTGCAAATAAACATGTTAGGGAACAATGGAAGTTTGTGCAAACGTGAAAAGGGTTTCAGGAAAATATTTCATAAGGCTATGACAATATTATCTTAGACGTCCTCTTAGAAATCTGGAAGTAAAGGTTATACGTGAGAGTTGTGCACGTGAGCATTTTTGCGACATTGGATTTTTTCGATTGTCAATGACTTATTACACGACAAATAAACTATGTAAATAAAATTTTAAAAATTGTTTTCTGCCTCTTTACTTACGTTAATCGTAAGAGTATATGCAATATCAACGAAAACATCTCGTGAGTCGATCACGTTTTCTTATAAACTGTACGTTCATCAGACCGATCAAAAATTCCCAGAAAAGAAAACATGTAAAAAGCGACATAAGAACGCATGTTTTATCCTGACAGAAACGCTGTCTGCACGCTTGACTGTCTAAAATCATTAATTAAATAGCATAACTAAGAACCCACATCAACCTTTAAACATGTCGTCTAACACATACAATTAAAGCTGTGAAAACCAGCCTTACTGCCCTATCATTGTTTAACTCTAGAATAGGAAATTCAATCTCTATTTATGATTTATGAATTTACATATTTCTTTGTTATACATTGTGATTGCCTTCTTCGTGTAATATAGAAATAGTACCTGTTAATGTCGCAATGATTTACATTTCAAACTTTGATTCAGTTCGCCTCTTTTTCGTATTTTATGAAAGGCATTAATTTTCCCATGAAACATCATTAGGCGGTGATGTATCACATAATGACTCAAATAACAACCTTAAGGAGATAACTTATTAGGAAATCTTTTGTATTTTCCCAGGGTAATACCCATATCTTTGATTAACTGAAGGCTGTGTGCAGATTCTATTTGATGACAGCAATTGTATCATAGAAAGAAATTTTACAATTGCATTTGTATTTCCCAGCGCCCAAGACAGTCTTGTTCTGAAATAATAATAATAATAATAAAACCATTTATAGAGCGCCTTATATCATAACAATTACCCTAAGGCGCTTAACAGGTATGGTATTGAAATACATTACAAAGCACATGTAAAAAAAAAAATTGAAATGCGCATATTAATTAAAAATATATAAATATATATATGGAAAGCAATGGGAGGATATTTTGGAGGTTATAGAGCAATATTCACAGTATCAGACATCAATGAACCAATAAGATGATTCAGATTTAGAAATTTGCATTTAAAACGGTCGTGAAACAGCAACAGTAAACTCATAACGCTACCTCCACTTATTGGGAGCCAAATTTATCCCTATCTTGCGAAGAAAATATGATGATCTACAGACTGTTTGGTTTCAACAGGATGGAGTTACACCTCACCCTTCATTTGCTGTTTTACTCTGGTTAGAGGAAACATTTGTGGACAGATTAATAGCACACAGAACACAAAGAGTATGGTCTCCGCATTCACCGGATCTAAACCCTTTGGACTTTTTTCTAGGAGAATTCTTAAAGATAGGGTATACAGCCCAAAACCACAGGCACTGGACGAACTCAAAAGGAACATATAATTTCATATAAGGAGTGTCTCAGTAGAAATGTGTGACATTGTTGTTAAAAATTTCCAAAAACGGCTTTCACTTGTTGTTAGAAGAGACAGTGGTCATTTAGAACATTTAATGTAAATTTGACGGTATGAGATTGAACATGATCAAAATGACGTAATTCAGTTATTCGATAAATTTCAGTTGATGATTCAAATGTCTTCTTAAATTTGAAAATTAGGTTCAGCATTATTTACAATGAATCTAATGGATACATATAGTTATGTTATAAACTTTTTAGCTCACTTGTGCTAAAAGCTCAAGTGAGCTTTTCTGATTACCCGTAGTCCGGTGTCCGTCCGTCCGTCCGTCTGTGAACTTTTCACATTTTTGACTTCTTCTCACTGGGCCAATTTCAACCAAAGTTGGCACAAAGCATTCGAAAGTAAAGGGAATTCTAAATTGTTAAAATAAAGGGCCAGGCAACCTCCCAAGGGGAGATAATCAAGAAAAGGTAAAAATAGAGTAGGGTCATTAAAAAAATCTTCTTCTCAAGAACCACTGGGCCAGAAAAGATGAAATTTATAGATAAACTTTATTAGGTACCGTAGTGCAGATTCTAAATTGTTAAAATCATGGCCCCCGGGCGTTGGATGGCCCCAAAATAGGGGATCAAAGTTTTACATACAAATATATAGGGAAAATCTTTTAAAATCTTCTTCTCAAGAACCACTAAGCCAGAAAAGCTGAGATTTATATGAAAGATTCCTGATATAGTGCAGATTGTAAATTGTTAAAATCCTGGCCCCCGGGGGTCGGAAGGGGCCACAATAGGGGATCAAAGTTTTAAATACAAATATATAGGAAAAATCTTCTTCTCAAGAACCACTGAGCCAGAAAAGCTGAGATTTATATGAAAGCTTCCTGATATAGTGCAGATTCAAGTTTGTTAAAATCATGGCCCCGGGGTCGGATGGGGCCACAGGGGGGGATCAAAGTTTTACATACAAATATATAGGGAAAATCTTTAAAAATCATCTTCTCCAGAACCACTGAGCCGGAAAAGCTGATATTTACATGAATTTTTTTTTTA
>NC_079169.1:13081643-13149143 GCF_947568905.1 Ostrea edulis
CCGTAAGTTCACACTTGGATGATATTGGTCAGAAATTGATTGTCTGATTTATAATCAGACCGTGTCGATTTTGGCGGTTTCTGGTAATTTCCATAAAATAATGCCTGACATGAATAAATTTTAACTCTATTAATTAAAATGTTTGGTGATGGTGAACATGTCGGACTATCGGACCGTCTGAATATTGAACCGTCGGACTATCGGACCGTCTGACTACCGGCCCGTCGGATTATCGGACCGTCGGAATACTGGGCTTGAACCCTGTTCTCATACGAAGGGCAGCCCCATTTAGTTGCCTTCTACGACAAGCAAGGGGTACTGAGAACCTATTTTAATCCTGATCCCCACAGGATCTCATACAACACAAAAAGTATCCACTTATACAACAGAGGTGTCTCCACTCATACAACAGAGATGTATCCACTCATACAACAGAGATATATACATTTATACGACAGAGATGTCTCCACTCATACAACAGATGTCTCCACACATACAACAGAGATGTATCCACTCATAGGACAGAGGTGTCTCCACACATACAACAGAGATGTATCCACTCATACAACAGAGATGTATCCACTCATAGGACATAGATGTATTCATTCATAGGACAGAGATGTCTCCACTTATACAACAGAGATGTATCCACTCATACAACAGAGATGTATCCACTCAAACAACAGAGATGTATCCACTCATAGGACAGAGGTGTCTCCACTTATACAACAGAGATGTATCCACTCATACCACAGAGATGTATCAACTCGTAAAACAGAGATGTATCCACTCATACAACAGATATGTCTCCACTCATAGGACAGAGATGTATCCACTTATACAACAGAGATGTATCCACTAATAGGACAGAGATGTATTCATTCATAGGACAGAGATGTATCCACTCATACAATAGAGATGTATCCACTCATAGGAAAGAGGTGTCTCCACTTATACAACAGAAATGTATCCACTCATACAACAGAGATGTATCCACTCAAACAACAGAGATGTATCCACTCATAGGACAGAGGTGTCTCCACTTATACAACAGAGATGTATCCACTTATACAACAGAGATGTACCCACTTATACAACAGAGATGTACCCACTCATAAGAGAGAGAGATGTATCCACTCATAGGAAAGATGTATCCACTCATACAACAGATATGTATCCACTCATAGGACAGAGATGTATCCACTTATACAACAGAGATGTCACCAGAGGTGTCTCCACTCATACAACAGAGATGTATCCACTCATACAACAGAGATGTATCCACTCATATGACAGAGATGTATCCACTCATAGGACAGAGGTGTCTCCACACATACAACAGAGATGTATCCACTCATACAACAGAGATGTATCCACTCATAGGACATAGATGTATTCATTCATAGGACAGAGATGTCTCCACTTATACAACAGAGATGTATCCACTCATACAACAGAGATGTATCCACTCAAACAACAGAGATGTATCCACTCATAGGACAGAGGTGTCTCCACTTATACAACAGAGATGTATCCACTCATACCACAGAGATGTATCAACTCGTAAAACAGAGATGTATCCACTCATACAACAGATATGTCTCCACTCATAGGACAGAGATGTATCCACTTATACAACAGAGATGTATCCACTAATAGGACAGAGATGTATTCATTCATAGGACAGAGATGTATCCACTCATACAATAGAGATGTATCCACTCATAGGAAAGAGGTGTCTCCACTTATACAACAGAAATGTATCCACTCATACAACAGAGATGTATCCACTCAAACAACAGAGATGTATCCACTCATAGGACAGAGGTGTCTCCACTTATACAACAGAGATGTATCCACTTATACAACAGAGATGTACCCACTTATACAACAGAGATGTACCCACTCATAAGAGAGAGAGATGTATCCACTCATAGGAAAGATGTATCCACTCATACAACAGATATGTATCCACTCATAGGACAGAGATGTATCCACTTATACAACAGAGATGTCACCAGAGGTGTCTCCACTCATACAACAGAGATGTATCCACTCATACAACAGAGATGTATCCCCTCATATGACAGAGGTTTATCCACTCATAGGACAGAGGTGTCTCCACTCATACAACAGAGGTGCATCCACTCATAAAACAGAGATGTATCCACTTATACAACAGAGATGTATCCAGTCATACAACAGAGATGTATCCACTTATATAACAGAGGTGTCTCCACTCATACAACAGAAGTGCATCCACTCATAAAACAGAGATATATCCACTTATAAAACAGAGGTGTCCACTCATACAACAGAGGTGTATCCACTCATAAAACAGAGATATATCCACTTATACAACAGAGATGTATCCACTCATACAACAGAGATGTCTCCACTTATACAACAGAAATGTATCCACTTATACAACAGAGATATATCCACTCATACAACAGAGGTGGCTCCACTTATACAACAGAAATGTATCCACTTTTACACCAGAGATGTATCCACTCATAGGACAGAGTTTGTTGCTGGTCTGTTTGATATTCGTAGGATTGGTTAACTATATATCGTTAACCGATTGGTGACTGTATTATCTGCCATAATACTATCCATCTCATTGCGATCCAGCCTCACCCTCCAACACCTCCCAAATGCACCAACATAGTGAAGTTGAAGTGTGTTGTAGTAACATTCCATATGCTCCGTATGGGACGTATGGGTTGTCCCATGGTTTAAAAATAAATAAATATAAATAAATAAGGACCATCGTGTACCAACACGTCTGATGACTGCGGTACTGTCTTTTGATGGCCGGACACATACATGTGATGGTCGTATGTCATAAATTATAATGAAATAAAGAAGTAACTTATATTTATAAAAACTAAATAAAAAGTAAAAATTAATGAAATAAATTATAATTTTTATTTATATAATAATTTTAATAATGATTTTTATTTAATTTATTACTTAAGTATATTAAAATTCTAAAAATATAATAAGTAAATATAAAATTAGATATTTAAAATATTTGTTATTTATTTGGATTCTAATAGAAGGTAATAATTAGTAATCGCACGAGTCTCCGTCCTTCGTCCAATTCAAGATACACCGAAATAAATATACCATAACTATTACATAATTATTAATATTAGTAACAGGTGATAGCAATATGGATGTAGGTGTGTATATACATGTGAAATAACTAAAATATATACAGAAAAGAATTAGGGTAGGGTCGCCAAAGAAAATTTTGATAATAGAGTGCCACTAGTTATTACTTTGTTAATCATTAATTATAAAATTATGCCAGACAACAATTTTGAGATCGTCATCAGGCAAGAATTTTGAGGTCGTCGTCAGGTGCTACACCTCAGACCCTGTACCATGTTTCTGTAACTGGATCCAGCTCGTAGCACGACATGGCTCCATAATTCTTATTCGATAGTATGTATTATGTGTATAAAACTAAAGATGTATAATGTAGTAAGTGGTGAGTTAGTACTTATGATAAAATTGTATGGCAGATAAAATACCAACCATAAGAAGTGGTATACTTAATTACATAACATATAGATTTGATTAAATAATGAAAATACAGAATAGATGCAAAATCACAAATCGCATACATCCAACAAGCTTACATATATTAAATATAATAGTATGCAGCAGGCCTGCATACATATAAACTGCGACATTGCATCTAAATGTTCGTCATAAAAAGAAGTTTACAAAATACATACGTATAATAACATACCTGGATTTTATGTATATTTGCATATACATATACGTATAATATACCGGGATTTGATGTATAGCTGCATCTATATTTTAACTACATGTTTATATAAACTAAAACGATAAAAACGCAAAGTTTATATTCCTAATATTAATATGCTACGATACTTATATATGTAATTGTTTACATACTAATAAACATATAGTTATACACGATAGAAAACCCGAATTATATACTTAGATGTTTATATAAGTATAACACATGTAGTTGTTTCTATATTAGTAAACATATAAAAATTTAACATTAGAATAATGATGCTTAGTGGTTTTCATACTTATAAACATACGAAACTGTTTACATATTTGTAAACATGCACGATAAAACCTTAGTTATACATATAAGTAAAACTTTTTACTCACCAACCGGAAGGAAACTTACGAATGATATTGGAAGCTATAAATCATGCAAATTAAAGATGGCGAATGAATAGATTAGTTATGTGGCAGCCGCTGTGAAGACGCTCATACAACGTAATTTGTGACGTAATTTGTGACATTGTGACGTTTCATCCGCTGAAACCGCTCATACAACGTAATTTGAGATATTGTGACGTTTCACCCGCTGAAACCACGGTACGATGGCCTATTATATATATGCAAAGCAGGAGCTTGAGTTAATGAATGCATTGAATACTGAATAAACATAAATTATCAATGGAATTACATGTATAAGGACATGTAAAAAATTAAAATTTTAATAGTAAAGTAATTTGACATAATGATATTTAGATTGGGAACAAAACATTTTTATTATTTAATTAAATAATAATTTTAAGATGTAAATTATATGTATAAATTACAGTAACCCAACTCGTTTAAAAGTAATGTCAATAGTCTAGAGTAACTGTCGCTATTCGATGGATCACCTTGGAAGTAATGCTTTGTTTGTTTGATATTCGTAGGATTGGTTAACTATATATCGTTAACCGATTGGTGACTGTATTATCTGCCATAATACTATCCATCTCATTGCGATCCAGCCTCACCCATAGGACAGAGGTGTCTCCACTTATACAACAGAGATGTATCCACTCATACCACAGAGATGTATCAACTCGTAAAACAGAGATGTATCCACTCATACAACAGATATGTCTCCACTCATAGGACAGAGATGTATCCACTTATACAACAGAGATGTATCCACTAATAGGACAGAGATGTATTCATTCATAGGACAGAGATGTATCCACTCATACAATAGAGATGTATCCACTCATAGGAAAGAGGTGTCTCCACTTATACAACAGAAATGTATCCACTCATACAACAGAGATGTATCCACTCAAACAACAGAGATGTATCCACTCATAGGACAGAGGTGTCTCCACTTATACAACAGAGATGTATCCACTTATACAACAGAGATGTACCCACTTATACAACAGAGATGTACCCACTCATAAGAGAGAGAGATGTATCCACTCATAGGAAAGATGTATCCACTCATACAACAGATATGTATCCACTCATAGGACAGAGATGTATCCACTTATACAACAGAGATGTCACCAGAGGTGTCTCCACTCATACAACAGAGATGTATCCACTCATACAACAGAGATGTATCCCCTCATATGACAGAGGTTTATCCACTCATAGGACAGAGGTGTCTCCACTCATACAACAGAGGTGCATCCACTCATAAAACAGAGATGTATCCACTTATACAACAGAGATGTATCCAGTCATACAACAGAGATGTATCCACTTATATAACAGAGGTGTCTCCACTCATACAACAGAAGTGCATCCACTCATAAAACAGAGATATATCCACTTATAAAACAGAGGTGTCCACTCATACAACAGAGGTGTATCCACTCATAAAACAGAGATATATCCACTTATACAACAGAGATGTATCCACTCATACAACAGAGATGTCTCCACTTATACAACAGAAATGTATCCACTTATACAACAGAGATATATCCACTCATACAACAGAGGTGGCTCCACTTATACAACAGAAATGTATCCACTTTTACACCAGAGATGTATCCACTCATAGGACAGAGTTTGTTGCTGGTCTGAATGGATTTGGGACTTTGAACAGATTTTGAAAATTACAAAATTAGAACTTTTATATGCTTTTTCGGGGCGTTAATTTTGTTTAGTACCTAGCAATACATAGACAATGTTATTTAGTACCTAGCAGTACATATACAATGTTGTTTAGTACCTAGCAATACATAGACAATGTTGTTTAGTACCTAGCAATACATAGACAACGTTGTTTAGTACCTAGCAATACATAGACAATGTTGTTTAGTACCTAGCAGTACATGGACAATGTTGTTTAGTACCTAGCAATACATATACAATGTTGTTTAGTACCTAGCAATACATAGACAATGTTGTTTAGTACCTAGCAATACATATACAATGTTGTTTAGTACCTAGCAATACATAGACAACGTTGTTTAGTACCTAGCAATACATAGACAATGTTGTTTAGTACCTAGCAGTACATGGACAATGTTGTTTAGTACCTAGCAATACATGGACAATGTTGTTTAGTACCTAGCAATGCATAGACAATGTTGTTTAGTACCTAGCAATGCATAGACAATGTTGTTTAGTACCTAGCAATACATAGACAATGTTGTTTAGTACCTAGCAATGCATAGACAATGTTGTTTAGTACCTAGCAATGCATAGACAATGTTGTTTAGTACCTAGCAGTACATATACAATGTTGTTTAGTACCTAGCAGTACATATACAATGTTGTTTAGTACATGTACCTAGCAATACATATACAATGTTGTTTAGTACCTAGCAATACATAGACAATGTTATTTAGTACCTAGCAGTACATATACAATGTTGTTTAGTACTTGGCAATACATAGACAATGTTGTTTAGTACCTAGCAATACATAGACAACGTTGTTTAGTACCTAGCAATACATAGACAATGTTGTTTAGTACCTAGCAGTACATATACAATGTTGTTTAGTACCTAGCAATACATAGACAATGTTGTTTAGTACCTAGCAGTACATATACAATGTTGTTTAGTACCTAGCAATACATATACAATGTTGTTTAGTACCTAGCAATACATATACAATGTTGTTTAGTACCTAGCAGTACATATACAATGTTGTTTAGTACCTAGCAGTACATATACAATGTTGTTTAGTACCTAGCAATACATATACAATGTTGTTTAGTACCTGGCAATACATATACAATGTTGTTTAGTACCTAGCAATACATAGACAATGTTGTTTAGTACCTAGCAATACATAGACAATGTTGTTTAGTACCTAGCAATACATATACAATGTTGTTTAGTACCTAGCAATACATATACAATGTTGTTTAGTACCTAGCAATACATATACAATGTTGTTTAGTACCTAGCAGTACATATACAATGTTGTTTAGTACCTAGCAGTACATATACAATGTTGTTTAGTACCTAGCAATACATATACAATGTTGTTTAGTACCTGGCAATACATATACAATGTTGTTTAGTACCTAGCAATACATAGACAATGTTGTTCAGTACCTAGCAATACATATACAATGTTGTTTAGTACCTAGCAGTACATAGACAATGTTGTTTAGTACCTAGCAATACATAGACAACGTTGGGGTTTATTTAAGAAATAAATTTATTACGGAAAATAACTGAAGGTACGGAGACATAAAGTATGCAGGCTTGATGCGTTGCAGTCCGTACCCTAGTCTATTTTCAGAAATGAAATCTATTTTTATATTTACATTCTACTTCATTTCTGTCGGATTTCCCTGCGTTAAAAATAGACATATTCTAAAAATAGACTTACGATATTAGTACTAATAAGTAATTAGTTAAAAATAGACTTACGATATTAGTACTAATAAGTAATTAGTTAAAAATAGACTTACGATATATGAGAAAACGGCTATCATTATAATTTGTAAAGAAATATTGGAAATGTGTTGTTTTTTTCAGTTTGTTTGCAGAAATTCTGTCAAATAGGAAAACCTAACTTTTATTTACTCACGCCGGAAACACATTGGTAGTCATGCAACCCTTGAGAATGATTAATAAGTTTGATATTTACCTTTGACAGGTGTTACATTTTTAAACCAAAATTTTGCCTTTGAACCAACACATGAATACACAATTGCACTTTGCACTTTAAGTAAAATGACAACTCTTGTTATCCATGCTGTATGTACCTTTGTTTTAGCTCCACCTAAACTCATATCAGATTTGTCCACGATTTTTTAGAAACATTTAGCGGATCCATTGAATAAAAGGTGAAGATAACGAACAGTGATCAATCTCATAACTCCAATAAGCAACACAAAATAGAAAGTTGGGCAAACACGGACCCCTGGACACACCAGAGGTGGGATCAGGTGCCTAGGAGGAGTAAGCATCCCCTGTCGACCGGTCACACCTGCCGTGAGTCCTATATCTTGATCAGGTAAATGGAGTTATCCGTAGTCAAAATCAGTGTGCCACTCCTAACAAATCTTAACCCCAAGCAAGATGTAGCCCAGAGAGCTACAGATCTGCAGCTAAGACATGAAAGCACAGAAAAGTACTTTCTTGCAAATTTTTGTTTCTGTCGAAGAATTCTGCATGCATGGCGCAAATTATACGTTAATATGCCTTCTGGCAATGGCGAAATGAAAGAAAATAGGAGACTAATGTAATTTAATAGTGGCGGATCTAAAGGGAGTTATGGGGGTACAGCCCTTTGGTTGAACTTTTTTTTATTTTAAAGAGATACCCTACGCCGTCATAATGGCTAACTTCCTTTTAAAACATGGATGAAAATATAAATGTCAGCAATATTTGTCTATTCATTTAGAAATTCATCTTTTATCTAAGTAGCTCAGTAGGTTAGCATGTTGGCAGCTGAATTGTAGATCGCGGGTACGAGTCCAGCAGGGGTTTTAATTATTTTTTTCAGATTGCTTTTTACTAAAACTTCATATTTTGACTAAATAAAGTAAATTTAAAAGTTTTTAATTTCAAAATATTGTTGCACATATCTTCCACTTTTCATCCATATCAAATGTCTCTGGTGTAAAATACCTCCTTAAAAAAAGTTCATTGCTTCGCCATTTTGGTTTTTTTCCCGCATTCTCTTTATAGTTGACAAGGTATAAACTTCTGTCTTACCACCCCACCCCCTGTTTTTCCTGAAATGTTCTGGATCCGCCCCTCTTAATCGCCCTAGAATGAACACGTGCTCTGGTGGGTATCTCTGTTTACTATAAATTTAAAATTATTCAAATTATGTAGAAAAATAAAACCAGCCAAACTATTCCTATCCATACACACTAGATATGAAACAATTACTTTATATCCAAGCGATTCTAGTTTCTTTCGATTACGACAGGTATTTTTTGGGTGGAGCCTAAACACCCATGAATCAATCAATTAAAGTAGAAAAATACAAATTTTATATTGTGCTCGATTTCGGACCCAGGTTAAGAATGGATCACAACAGTATGTTATAAACCTCTGTAAACGAAAGGTTTTTGGTATAACCACTTAACAATCCTTATTGTAAATCAAAGATTGTTTAAATCAACTCACACCCACTTGCCAAGCAACCGATGAACTTACACCCCATCCGCCCCAACCACTCATAAACTTACACCCCATCTACCCCAACCACTCATAAACTTACACCCAATCCGCCCCAACCACTCATAAACGTATACCCCATTCGCCCCAACCACTCATAAACTTACACTCCATCCGCTCCAACCACTCATAAACTTATACCCCATCCGCCCCAACCACTCGTAAACTTACACCCCCGCCCCAACCACTCATATACTTACACCCCATCCGCCCCAACCACTCGTAAAATTACACCCCCGCCCCAACCACTCATAAACTTATACCCCATCCGCCCCAACCACTCATAAACTTACACCCCATCCGCCACTCATTAACTCACATCCTCACCCGCCCCTCCACTCATCAATTCACACCCCACCCACTCCACCACTCATCAATTCACACCCCACCCACTCCACCACTCATTAACTACATCCTCACCCGCCTCTCCACTCAACAACTCACATCTTCACCCGCCCCTCCACTCAACAACTCACATCTTCACCCGCCCCTCCACTCAACAACTCACATCTTCACCCGCCCCTCCACTCAACAACTCACATCTTCACCCGCCCCTCCACTCAACAACTCACATCTTCACCCGCCCCTCCACTCAACAACTCACATCTTCACCCGCCCCTCCACTCAACAACTCACATCTTCACCCGCCCCTCCACTCATCAACTCACATCTTCACCCACCCCACCACTCATTAACTCACATCTTCACCCGCCCCTCCACTCAACAACTCACATCTTCACCCGCCCTACCACTCATCAACTCACATCTTCACCCGCCCCTCCACTCAACAACTCACATCTTCACCCGCCCCTCCACTCATCAACTCACATTCCTATCCGCCCTACCACTTCATACAAATAGGTGGAGAATCGGGCATATAATGTTTATAATTTAAAACACTGTGATGGCGAAATGTTTAGAATAACTAATTGTGAAACAGATATGCAGACATCACTTTTTTGATATAGATCAAAGTTCTAAATTCATGAAGTCATTATCGCCAGAAGTCGATGTTTATAGTTTTCCAGAAGTCTATAAAAAGACATTCTCGTCTAGCCCAATGCAAAACATCTGTAAGCTGTGTTTTTCCGCTTTGAATATGTTCCTAGGTTAGGAAAGTATGTGGTTTATGACAATGACCCGTGTCCTTCGAGGAATTGACAACATGAGTCTAATAACTTTCAAAAACTTTAATTACATTTGGGGAGAAAACCATCAAATTAAATCACTTAAAATAAACCTTGATTGATGCTACCGTCGTGTGCTCACTGGTTTACAAATTGATTTGAAATAATATTTGTTACCTTTGCGGTGATATTTGAATTGTGACGGTGACAATGGATTCCCTGCCTTGTAATTATTATAATGAAGAAGGCAAGCGTGAAAATATGCACTCCTAGTGATGACTACGCCGAAATTCGCACGTAGACCATTATTTTCCTAGAACCTTAAATCATTAAGGCCTCAGATTGGCGTGTGAAATACAATATTTTATTTATTTTAACAATTATGAGAAATTTCTGTGTTCCTTTATATCTTCCCTCCTAAACATTACAATTAAATAGTCAAATTAAAACCTATGTTTTGCTTATTCATTAAAAATGTCCTACTTCCGAGGACAATGTATGCGTGACATTGATTTCGATACAATGGAGGACTGAGATTTATGATGGTTTTCTGTGAGTGATATATCAGTCTGGAGATTCCGTCACATTAACACTACATGTATAATATTTATATACCCAGGGATTCCCCGTGTGCGATTCCAATTTTTCTGTCAAAATAAAAATTATAAAAGATATGGATGAAGATTCATTTTAAAAGTTAACAGTTATCGGAATTTTCGGAACTTTTTCAGCATCACCCGTAAGTACAAGTACCTCCCATAATGCATTTCGGGGATGGGGATGGGGGTTACACCAATGAAATACTGAAAACTCACGATATTCTTATCAGGATTTCCAAACAATCCAACACAGAACAGTTGATCACATTTCATCTGCGATATTGTTTAAATGTCTAATAAGGAATCTGAATATTAATCCTGTGGGTATAAACACCGTCATAGTTTCTATTTTTCCGTTTCTCGTAAATGACGAACGTAATGGAGGTTTTACACAGATTTTGTTGAAAATTTTGTAAGCAGAATTTAAATTTGATACGAAAATAAGGTCAGGCTTGTTCTTATATTCCCTGTTAATTGTAAAACAAGCAGTGAAATTAGTTGGAAAAGTTAAATTGAAAATAAATTTGACCTGGAAATCGAAGCTATAAGATTGATTCAGAAAGTTAAAGTCTACAATTAGTTTAGACGGTTAAGCTGTAAACTTATTTTTAACATAAAATTTGATTTTGTATATGAAGCTGAGAGATAGGTTGAAAGATTGAGCGTACACTGCTAACATGGTATCTTAACCTGCTAACACGATCCCTTTAACTGCTAACATGATCTCTTTAACTGCTAACACGATCTATTTAACTGCTAGCATGATATGTTTAATAATGATCAAATTTATATAGTGCCTTATATAAAACAAATTACTTTAAGGCGCTTTACAAGGGTAAGAAGAGGAATAAAGCAATAAAACACAATTAAATGAAATTAATTATATCTGTAAAATTACCAAAATAAAACACTATCGTTAAGATCAATAACAAAAATTAACTGCTAACATGATCTATTTAACTGCTGACATGATCTATTTAACTGCTGACATGATCTATTTAACTGCTAACATGATCTATTTAACTGCTAACACGATCTATTTAACTGCTAACACGATCTATTTAACTGCTGACATGATCTATTTACCTGCTAACATGATATTTGTATATACTAACACGGTCTCTTTAACTGCTAATGAGATCTCTTTAAGGTCATATAAATCGATTTCTAACAATGGTATTTTACTTTAAAAACATAAAGATGGGTGTGAATGAAGGTCAAACAGCGTTTAATAAAAAATCATTGTCTTTGGATTGATAAGAAATAAAGCTGTAAACTTGTACATAGAATGAATTTGTTACCCGCTTATCGTTCTTGATTATGTGTGTTTGTGACGTCACAACGACCCATCGATGTAAACAACGCAATGAAAATAGTGTAGGCCTACCGTTTTGTTCAACGAAATATCTACTGCATTTAACGGATATGGACCAATTTTTCTTTTCTGACGAACTGCCCGATTTTGTGGTTCAACAATATCAGTTTAAACCAGTCAGGAATGATGCACGGCAAGCGAATAACGTTCTTCAACAGAGAATGATATTGAAGAAGTCAACACTAGCTGAAGTATGGCCACTACTACCCCCTCCTTTGCTGACTTTTTTATCGGGGATAATTTCTCCTCCAAAATGCATGGATTCCTTGTCTATCCCATGCAAATTTCGATTTATGTGTAATCCTTTCCCACTTTTTGTAAGCTTTAGAGATTGACCTTCTACCGGTAACAATAAAGCTGGTAGAAGGCCAGTCTCTAAATTTTACAAAAAGTGGGAAAGTCAAACGATTACATCAATCGAAATTGGGATGGGTTAGACAGAGAATTTACATATTTTAGAGAAATTATCGCCGCCAAAAAAATCAGAATGGAGAGAGGGGGAGTACTGTCCATACATCATACAGATGCCTGTGGATTTCAAGACCCCATGCCATCAGATACTGAAGTTTAACTATCATTTTAAAAAGATTAGTTCTAGTCGTTTGAACTTGTGTACATTTCATTTATGAAATAGTTTAAAATCTGTAATGACAATCCCATTTTCCTTTTTATAAGATAATTGATTGATTGAGATTGATATTGTTTTACGCCCCTCTCGAGAATATTTCACTCGTATGGACACGTCACCACTGCCGGTGAAGGGCTGCAAAATTTAGGCCTATGCTCGGCGCTTATGGTCATTGAGCAGTGACACGGGACCTCGGTTTTTGCGGTCTCATCCGAAGAACCGCCTCTTTCGACAAGCAAAGGGGTACTGCTCAAGGACCTATTCTAACCTGGATCCCCACGGGATACGAATAACCACAATATTGAAATAGCGCTAAAATATTCTTGTAAGTGTAGAGTACCCTAAATGTGGTAAATTTATCATGGATGTCATCTGTTGTACTTGCGCACGGTTCTTCATAATTACCTAGTGTTTCCTCGTGTGTCCCAATCTAAGTATAAAATTCACAAATCGTTGTTTTAATGGGAGAGGGGTGTTTCTATATTTCTCAATCGTAAAAAAAAATTGCTTGCGTTTATAATTCTATAGCAGGTATTTACTTTCTCACTTTACATCCCCGCTGTTCAAATATTATTTTAATGAGAAAAAAAAATTATTTTTTTTATAAGCATGTTTAGTAATATCAGTATTATAATTTTTAAATGATACTTCATGATTTTCTTTTTTTAATTCAAGTGAATTTTACAATTAATAATAAGAAAATAAAAAATACACACTTTTGGGATACTCGTGTAGGTACATGTATATTACACGTGTAGGCCTAATAAACATGAAACTATACGAATACTGTTGACTGATAGAGTTTGTAATGTAGATAAGATATGAAAATAGAATATAATTTTGAGTAGATTTAGTCAAAGTTCACGTTCATTGATGAAATGGGTTGTGTGTGTGTGTGTGTGTGTGTGTGTGTGTGTGTGTGTGTGTGTGTGTGATTACAATGATATATCCAACCTTTGTGTACTTTAGTAATACATACCAGTGTCTTGGCTTTAACTAAGCGGTTGACTTTAATTTATATTTTGATTTGTCTCAGTCTTTGGAAAATGTAAAATTATTGGCAGAGCGTCTGATTTGAAATTGATCTATTTGTGTCCACTTTGTTTGACTACCGACGGATGTACTGAAGTGCAATGTTCATGGCAACACTGAATCCATCGCGTCGGAGATTTTGTATACTCATATATATTTTTATTCTAAATCTGGTATCCCTTGGGAAGATGTATATATGCACCCTCTTCTACAATCTAACACATGTACTACAATTAAATGCAGCACACTTTGGCATTTTTCAAAGCTATGTAGTTTTAAAATACTTCGTTATACCATGTTATAGGGCCTAGTTGTTTACATCACAGTGGGTCTTTTTGACGTCATCAGCAAGGGAGATCAGCCGCGATCATCAAAAATAATTTTCGTGATCGAGTACATTTGATCAGCTGTTATGACGTTATAATGCATTGAATAAAAAAAAAAAAAAAAAGGAATTATTGTTTAATAAACCTTGATTAATGAATTTCCATACATAACTCAATTTCTTCAGATATAGCATCGTTTCATATGACCTTTAACTGCTAACTCGATCTCTTTTACTGCTAAAATTATCTCCTCGTTGATATTGTAATGAAAAAGCTGCTCTGATGTCATGATGGATAAAACTCACAGTGATTGATCCAACATTTTTATGCTCATACTCTCAATGATGAAACTGTTGAATTTATTACTAATCGTGATACGTGATGTCAAATTCAATTCAATTTATCTTTCAACGCTCCTCATTTGGGCCAGCTACTATCTTCTAGTGTGTCATTTTTGTCGAATGTAGAAAGAAATATTTGCAAAAAAAGTTTGGTAACAAACTAAAAAAAATTTATTTTGATTAGTTTTATTTCTAATTATGATTATCATTAGTTATCATCATTTTATTGTTATTATTATTTTTATCATTATCATTTTTAAAAAAAAAATCATTATTGTTGTCAGCTGCTGGCACCATTGAATTAGGTAAATTGTGTAATTTTTATGACACATATATGAACATGTCTGCCTTCCTTAATTCTTGCTGTTGACTCACATTGTTTCGCTGAATTTTCACTTGCACTATATATACTGTTTGTATGCAGATAGTGAGCACTTCAGGTGCCATTTTGTGCGATACAATATCGTTAATGGACATTGATCTAGCAAGTTGCACACAGACTAGTTAAGGTTCTGTGGAGAGTTTTGACGATAGACACACTCCTCTTCAATGAATCACCCATTTCCTTTTTATCAATTATATTACAATACGTTTAAATTCTTACAAGGCAATATGTAATTAAAGGTAGACCTGATTTGGAGTTCATATTAAATTCAAACGATTTTTCTACTCTGTGCACAAATTCATTTGTTCCGCAGAAATACTTTTCCTGTCAGTATAATATTTACACACATGGGAATGTACATTCATAGCAATGCTTTTAAAAAATTCTCCATATATATTTACAATAATCCTTTTTCTGCTCTTACCTTTTTATTGCATTCATTTTAAGATTTTTTGCTAAATTCTTCACACAATAAATCTAACCCACTGATTGGTCTGCGTATGTATACATACACGTAGCCATTATTTATTATTATGGAGAGGCTAAAATCAGTCAGGCGCTTTTTATCTGATCAGTTTCCAGTCAATATGAATAAAAATCATACTGATGTTATGTTTGTTTTACTGAGATTCTAATTAGGGAAAACCAAGAGATATTTTAAACAAATCCCTACAATTTAAACAAGAGCTTCTTACAAACAAAATATTCCTTCTTTTTATTTTGTGAACTGAAGTTTCGCCTTTTGACGTAAATAGTTGTAAAATATATCGTGTGGAAGATACATTACTTATTCTGAAATATTTAATTGTTTTTGTATGTTTGTTTGGAAGCTGAATTGTTCTTAACTATATAACATAATTATCTTCTATGTGTGATTTACACTAAACCACCCATCGGATAAACTACCGGTATCCAACACCCATCGGATAAACTACCTGTACCCAACACCCATTGGATAAACTACCTGCATCCAACTCCCATCAGATAAACTACCGGTATCCAACTCCCATCAGATAAACTACCGGTATCCAACTCCCATCAGATAAACTACCAGTATTTAACAACCATTGGATAAACTACCTGTACCCAACACCCATTGGATAAACTACCTGCATCCAACACCCATCAGATAAACTACCGGTATCCAACACCCATCGGATAAACTACCGATATCCAACACCCATTGGATAAACTACCGGTATCCAACACCCATCGGATAAACTACCGGTATCCAACACCCATCAGATAAACTACCGGTATCCAACACCCATTGGATAAACTACCGGTATCCAACACCCATTGGATAAACTACCGGTATCCAACACCCATCGGATAAACTATCGGTATCCAACACGTATTGGGGGAGAAGTAATTTTTGGTTTTTGCAAACACGTGACATAGTGTTAAGATATTTGTCACGTAGACAAAGAAAGAAATTTGAAGAAAAAAAATTGAGATGAATAACTATCATTCAACATTCATTCTATCCAACTCGTTGAAATATCAAAGCACAGCGAACATGCACACCATTTCAATTGAAAGCATTGGGTAATTTCAGATTTATTATACGTATCCCTACAATACGCGGGTTTAAATATTGATAAAACTTACAGTGTAAATACAGCGTATTGTGATGACGATATGTTGCTACCCCTGTCTAAATCGATGTCTGACGTGAGAGAGGGTGTACAATACAGAAATTCATAACATTTACAATGTCCCGTGAGCTTCCTTAATTTTTTTTAATCCATGGTAGCACAAATTTTCTACCTTTAGCACTGAAGAGTTCCCATGGTAAAAAAAAATAGTTTGGTTGGTTTTGGTTTTTTCATTTATAGTTGTTTGGAACTCTTCTGTGTTTTAAGAGCAGGAAGGGGGGTCAGTAAACAATGTAAACAATTATGGTGCCAGAATCATTCAGGAGGAAATAATGAGGAAAAATTATTGGTAAAAAACGTCATCAAAGGTAACAGAATGCTAAGAAAGGTTATGTATTATCCCTTGGACGTAAGATAGTGAATGTTGATGCCAATAACAACGTGGTGATCGAGGAGAAGTTGGCTGAATCAAGAAAAAATTGTTCCTCTGGTGATAATTCACAAGAATGCCTAGGAAATGAAGACACGTATCCATCTGATGTATCAGAGAGTGAGGAATCGGAAGAAGAGCATGAGGAGATGATTTGTTGGAGAAGTGGGAGACGAGTTGTGGAACTTGGAATTCAAGTGGACAATTTGGAAAATTTTAGGTTGTGCTGCGTGTGGTAGACCACTAGATTTAACAACGCATAAGACATTGTGAGGACGAAAAACGGTATGGACTTGGATCATTGCTATATATGAGATGTCAGCAGGAAGCATGCAGCCATCTTTCTCCTGTTTCTACTTGGGAACTTCATTTTGTAGAAACTAACGTAAAATGGCACATCAAAGAGATCCTGTATTAGGCATTTCTTTATTTTTTTCAGAGATGAATAGCAAAGGAAAATCAAGAGTGACAAAAAAATAAAATAAATAAAACAAACAGTAAAATCATAAATGCCATTGTAAATTATTTTCAGAAGTTGTAAAATTTTACTCTTATATTATGGGAGATAACTCTTCTTTGTCTTGAGAAAATCAGCCAATGTGATTTTTACAATTTTGCTTCTACTCAGAAAATTCACCCCGTATGGTATATGATTTTTAAGTTTATATTACATTTTAAACATTAAGTCAACATATTATGAAGTTTATTTTAATTTGTAAACCTTTACTGAGGGTGCAATGTCCATATATGTAATTTTATTAAAGCAGCAATTGACATTTTCCAAGTGTAAAATTTGTAATGCATTAATATTTTACATGTTATGTTGTAAATCTAATATCAGTACACTCTGTTCTCCCTGACAACCATTTTTTGAGGTATAGAAAAGGTAAACAAATGAAGAATAAACTAATTTACCATGCTAACTATTGTTTTGTACTTTTTTGGAAATACAGAAAATATTTCACTCTCCAAGTCAGTGGGGGAAAAGAATTCAAGGAATTATCCATTTTTATAAAAGAATGACATCATATAAAGTCTCTTCAAAAGAAAAAATTGTTTGTATCATCTGCCCTTAAGCGAGGATTTTTGTTGTTAAAGACCGTCATTTACGATATCAGTAAGTAATACTTTATTTATAAAAGCAACAATGTGGTTAGGGTTGCCTTTCCCATTAAGAACAGAGA
The DNA here is from genome assembly GCF_947568905.1 of Ostrea edulis. Taxonomy (NCBI): domain Eukaryota; kingdom Metazoa; phylum Mollusca; class Bivalvia; order Ostreida; family Ostreidae; genus Ostrea; species Ostrea edulis. Next base: position 13,100,082 of record NC_079169.1, read on the forward strand.
AGATAAATTACTTGTTCAAAAATATTCTACTATCTTCAATAATCCATGCTCCATGAGATCATTGGTTCAGTTTTTCTTCAAAATAATTCTCATGGCCTCAAATAAGCAAGGTAACCTAATTAATCAATCAAAATATTGGTATACACGCTATAGAATTTCATGTAAAGTTTAAACCGATACCCATACCCTTTCTTGTTACAATTCTACTTAGCCAATCCACATGCTGGCATATTGTGTTAGCGCATCACTATAAAGATCATGTGCTATTTCAAACACTATTACATCTAATTTTATGATAGAGACAATCACATTTTTTTAAAATTATTTCGACAGGAAATGTCCTTTTCAAATAGTTTGAAAGAACAATACCATTAAAATTACTTTATGTTCTCAAGTTAATTAATCCGACCAATGAGACGTTTGAATTTTTAAACAGAAAAGTTGTCATTTGATATGTAAATGACACAATGAAATATCATACAGATGTATATATATATAAAAAAACCCAGAATATATATATATGGGGTCAGGGAGCCAGTAAACATTGAACATATCAATTTGGCATCATAATATGCAAGCTGACCCCCTATTTCAAAAACATACAAAATAAAACTAAAAGTAATAAAATCATGTAAAATGACAATTTTTTTTAATACTTTGAAAAGAAAGAATATTTCAAATCATTCCAAATTTCTATCGATATAAACTTGACAAAAATATGTTCATACGAAGTTCGCGCTATTGGTGGTATTTCATCTGGGCTACAAAACATTATAGGACAGTTTTAGGTGGAAAATAATTTGATTAGCATATCGGGGTTGGGTTGTTTTAAATTATTATTATTATTATTATTATTATTTTTTTTTTTTTTTTTTTTTTTTTTTTTTTTACAAATTATATAAAAAATATTGGTTTTTCTTTAAAGATTATTTTTGGAAAATACGTTTCGGGAGATTACCCGCCTGGAGACCTTGTTGATGTAGTCTTCAGTACTAAGTGTATACAGTGCAGGCAGTGAAAACACACTACATATATGATTAAACAGCTCAGAAAAGGACACGGTGATAACTTTTTTACAAGTAATTATCCTGTGTCTTTTTTCATATATTCTATTCTCCATAAACGAATTCACTTTTCAGATCGACATAAAACCAAATGTACTTTAAAATAATTAATTTTTGAAGGAAATGGACAGGGGGTTAGTTATCAGAGTTTTCATAGTTTAGATACGTCCACGAATTTAAATCTTCCGCTAATAAGAAAAACCAAACTACACAACAACAAAAAAATAATAACAAACAACGAAATTAAATTCCCATGAACATATATAACACGGTGATAAATTCGACGCTCATTATAGTCAAATCTTATGAAGGAATCCTTGGTGTATATAATGTCTAAACTTCCCAATGAGAATTTTCTGGTGGCGAATATAAGGTGAAAAGAACAAATAGACATTGTTTTGTCTGTTTTGAAATAATGACCTCATGGTCGTTATCAAGATGTTTTTAAGATGTTCTTGGATTCTTTTGGCTTCCTGTAAGTGTCCACGCGCCACTAAAACTACTACTCCCACCATCCCCAAAACTCTACACGTATAATTATGTATTATGATTATTCGCCAATTAAGGGTCGTGATTGTACAATATATTATCTATGTACAATGTTAATCTAAAGATATCATGAAATAAATTAACATACAATGTACAAGGAGCCTGGTTCAGAATAAACCCAAGATATCGCTAAATCTTGAACGAGGGTATGCTTGTTGCCAAACATTCTTCCTAGTGACATTCGAGTTTGTTAAATTTCCAGGAAATTCAGGACAATCCATGTATCGATAAGTATTTTGTGTACACAATTCCTTATGAATTTCTCAATAGTTCATACTGATTATTAGAATGTTTGTGTTTGAATCTTAAAGACTGTCTAATATTCATAGGAAACACATCTGCATTTTTTCTTTGTTTTTCATTATGCTTAATGTTAGCGTAAGATGTTTAATCAAACGTCCATTTAGACATATATATATCATGACGTTTCGTTTTGGGATTCGATGGACATTTTTACAACACTTCACGAGTTTCTTTTCGTACTGCTTGATATTAGGTTAGATATTTTAAAGATATGATACATCATTCTGTAAAATTCTTACTCACTTTCAAAAAACAATGTATTTATTTAATATAAAGTGCATACAAATGTATTTGTTTCAGATAATTGACATAATAATACACATTCGTTTTCACCACAAGGACCTAATATTTTAACTGCTAATTTAATTCCTATAGTATTCCATGATTAACCATATGTAAGACAAGTTTTCTAACACTTCACCGCGTGCTACTCTTTACATATCAAATTATTTATTGTTTATAGTTTTTATTTCTCTTGGATAACTGTTTCAGGGGACTTAGTTAATCAACTCGGTACAACATTGAAATATCAAATCACAGCTTAATAATGACATGTCAATTCATAAGCCTGTGTACTAGATAACTGACAAGTCACTGCAACGCCCCGCCCATCATTCATTAATACTATTATTGGAAAATTATTTTTTGACAGCCATAACTTTTGATTCTAACAGTTTCATATTCAAATTTTCCTCAAGTCCCCGAAACCAATCAGATTTCTTTATATTTACCTGTTGTGCTATATATTTAAAGGTAAGAGGGAAACGCGAGTGTGACTTTCACCTGGCGTTCTGGAGAGGTAGGAAGGAAGGTAAGCAATGATACCTTCAGTCCACTGATAGCGTGGTACAGAGACTGAGAAGGAATATTGTTTATTTGTGTTTTCTCTTCCTGGTGATTAGCGGTGATTTGCTTTATTTAAGTGACCATTGTCTATTCTTTCTGTTACGAATAAATGTGAAAATATACCAGGATCTTAAGACATTTCTGCCTAAAAGCTTGACCGGATTTGAACTTTACTTTTCGGGGAAATTGTTGAAGGTTAATTTTCATTAACTGTCATGAATTGTTTTATGTGTATTTTGTGAAAAATGGCAATTTACTGTGTTTAAGCAAAATCTGTTCATTCTGTTTCTAAATTCTAACGCTTTGTCGTGCGATAAAGTTGGAAAATTTACAATATTATCATAGGATCGTCTAGTAAAACAGTATTTAACTTAGAATCTCATTTCAACCACATTACAACCATTAATTGAATCTCTGGCGCTGAAATGATCACGATTTCTCCTATATATATAGCTATCCGTGGTTTTTTTTTTCTTTGGTGTCAATCACAGCATGTTATTAGCATATTCAGACTTTGACAATCCTTTGATGTAACGCATTTCCTTTTAATCACTAAAAGGTACATTTCAGGAAAATATATTGAAACATAATTTGCCCATAGTATGTGGTGTATATTGTAATACGCTCCTTCGATTTGCTGTATGTCAGATCGAGTTATATGCTTAAGTAGTCCATTTCTCTGGAGTCGTTCAACTTATTATACTACTACTACTACCAATGCTGCTACTACTAGTTTACTACACAACAACTACTACTACTACTAATACTACCTGTACTCTCACTATTGATTGTATCTTTTTAACATCCCTCTCGATAATATTTCACTCATATGGAGACGTCACCATTGCCGGTGAAGGGCTACAAAATTTAGGAATATGCCCGGCGCTTGCGGCCTTTGAGCAGGGAGGGATCTTTATCGTGCCACACCCGCTGTGACACGAGATCTCGGTTTTTGCGGTCTCATCCCATCTAGTAACCTCTTACGACAAACCAGAGGTACTGACGACCTAGTCTAACCCGGAACCCTACGGGAAAGTACTATTACTAGAAATAGTATTAGGTGTAGTAGTAGTAGTAGTAATAGTATCAGAGGTAATAGCAGCAGCAGTAGTTGTAGATTATGTTTTCCGGTCTTCTAAGAACGAAACCTTCCCTTCTTTTCAGATGGATCGAGGAAGAGCTGCCATGATTGTTGTGGCGTTGACACTCGTTGTCCTGCCTACCATTTCCGGTCTTATTTCAAAGATTCCGACACCCAAGGAATTGTATGACTGTTACCTGTATAAATCCACTAACGTCAGCATGTCGGAAACGCCAGCTAAGATCATCCAGGAGTACTGTATCTCCATGTACACACTACAACACATGGACGACCCCGTCATCTACAAACACAACATCACCAAGGAAGGCGTCAGATATCTGGAATCATTATTCAGACAGCTGGACGGGGAAATCCACGAGGTCAAGAAGATCAAATCACAACCAAGGAGCAAACGTCAGGCCTTCCACACGTGGAGAATTCGTCAGGAAATTAGAACCTTGAGCAGGCCACAATTTCAACGACTTATAAACTGCTTTAACAGACTCAAGAACGATTACGTACGTATATACAGCCTGATTTCACAAACGCAGAGTTTAATGCTTGCCCTTATTGCTGTCAAATGAAAGGAAATTTAAATTCCACACTTAAAGATACAGGGAATGTACGGTCTGATCGTGAAAACAGATTATTGTGTCGTCATATTTCGTTACGTCACTGTTGTCGTTATAAACAATACAGGGAAAGAAGGGCTTTACTGTATATTACAAAAGTCAGATACACAAAATGTACGGGTTGATTGTGAGAGCGGGTTATTACCAGGAAGTTTACGACCCTATATTGTTATACACCTTATAAACGTTTGACCATTTAACCTGGCGTGAAAATATCCCTACTGTCACATTTACAATTTGAGATTGGACACAGTCATGACTGCACCATGATTACTCACCACTTTGATTATTATTGTTATTAAAAAAAAATTATCTTCTAAAGTACGACAATAGATTATTTAAGAAATAAAATATAAAGAAAATAAATATTTTTTTTCCCCAGATGATCAAGTAAAATGAATGTAGAACTACACACTGTTTGGGCGGGAAATTGTGTAAAAGTATTTCGTTTCGAGGTTGTTCACCGACCTCGGTTTTTCTCAGTTATATGCCCTGCCTTTAAAAATGTCTGTAATTTTTCTGTCTGTAGTAAAATGTTTAACGATTCTGTGAGGGAAAGGTGAGGAAAAATATGTTATAGGACATCTTAATGGGTAAGATATCCAAGGTTACGCTTTTCCTTTGTAACTTAATGATTTTATATTGTTTTTGGTTTTTATTATTGAGCCGATAAGGAATGCAATTTTACTGCCAGAAAAATTTCTCTACATCAGGTAAAACGTCACCCATCAAACAATACATGAATAGTATTCTGTTAGTTTCTGCCAGGTAATTTTCATGTTTTGTGCATTTTAGATGAGTTTTTAATTGTCATATCGTAATCAACCTTTTATCTATCAAGAGCGCTCTGACATAATATGTCAAATATACACGGTATTAATAGCATATCAAATGAAAATCATTAACGCCTGAATTAGTGTCTAACCAGTAGATTAATGATCTTCATAAAGAGTCATTTAGCTGTCGTTGTCAGTTACAAGTATACCTAAGTCATAACAATTTAAAGTCAGGGGGAAGCTGATACGTTCACGCAAATCATTTCAATTTTGCTCGATATACCATTTTGACAATTAATTAATTATTCATGAAGACGACATATATTTGACACGGAACTGGTTTGGGACATCATATATCACAGAAAATTAATAGCAGAAGTCTCTCTCTCTCTCTCTCTCTCTCTCTCTCTCTCTCTCTCTCTCTCTCATGCTTTATTTCCGTCTTTCAGAGCATTGATTCTGGCATGAGTACCTATGACCTGATTGGTTCTCTTCACACCGGGAGAGCAGCGCGACAGATGCACGGGGGCCCAGGCTTCTTTCCAAGACACATGCTAATGATGTTAATGTGAGTCCGGTTTTTTGTTAACCCCAGAATTGAAATCGTGCTGTGTTTATGATAACATAAAGCTAAGTTAGAATGTGGTACATAAAATTAAATTCCCGGATCGGCAATGTTTGATTTATTTTAAAATACCTGACCATAGAATGTTGATACATGCTTTTTAACTGATAATTCGGGCGGTATGAAATTTGATACAAACTTAGTAATTTATTAACTGGTAATTTGGGCGATATGAAATTTGATACATGTACATACTTAGCAATTTATTAACTGGTAATTCGGGTGATATGAAATTTGATACATACTTAGCAATTTATTAATTGGTAATTCGGGCGATATGAAATTTGCTACATATATAGTAAGTTATTCACTGGTTTAGGCTGTACAACAACCCACAAGATTTTCCTAACCGGCTATCCTATATAAACACCACCGCAGTTCAACAATAGACTATCTTTCGGGAAATAATTACACACACTATACAAATCATTATAAAGGACACATAACTCTTGTAACATATTTCCCCTGTGATTTGTGCAAATACATTCAGTTATTTCTCTCAAAATGAAAATTGGTATTGTTTTTCCATTTAGCATGGAGACCGCGTGCCGTACCCCGCTGGCGTACTGGGATATGACGATGGATGCTGATATGGTAGATCCCACGATGTCTATGATCTGGTCTGATCGTTTCTTTGGTCCTGGGGACGGAGCTGTCCGCTCTGGACCATTCGGACACTGGAGAACCAGAATTGGAACTCCGATCATAAGAAATATAGGATCAGGTACGCTATTTTGTAACAGGTAAACATCTTGTCGATTTATCAAACAGCACATCTATCAACTGATAGATATTCATCTTGTTATGGTGTATTTATTTCAGGCGGGGAAGCGTTGGCCAGGAAGCATGGAATCCGTGCAATGCTAAGCAGAAACAGATTGAGCGATATTTCAGAGCCTCGGAGGGGAAATTCTGTTTTTTCTGTGGAGGTTCATCATAATGGTTGCCATAATTGGATGGATGGTCACATGGCTCGTCTGGCAACAGCGTGGTTCGATCCCGTTTTCTACTTCATCCACTCTTTCTTTACACTTATCTGGATAGCATTCAAGGGTCTGCAGAGAACCAGGGGAATCGACCCACAAAGGGATTACCCCATTGGCCGTGGTGTACCACGTGGTCACGAGTACTTCAATCAAGCAGATTTCAGACCTTTCCTTCGCCCAATCTCAAACATTGAAGCTATGTCTGACACATATGACAGAATGGTTACCTATTTGCCAATGCCTAGATGTCCACGATGCGGAGACAGTGAAGATCTAGAGTGTAGAGGTAGTGTGTGTGTTCCGAGAGCTCGTCAATGGTCACCTAATACATTCTGGATGTCCAGGAAGAAGCGGAGTGTTAAACAAGAGCCAACGCAGAGCAGTCATGATATTCCACAACCCCTTCCAACATCGGAGGCTACAGGAGAATCCACTTCTCAAACTTTGGCAGATGATAGCATCGACAACAAAACCTTGAATGTTTTGCAGTCCAGTGAATCCGCTCTTTCTTCACTGAACCAAGCATATCAAAATACGTTTATCCTTGATGGAAGCTTAGATCTGAACAATTGGGCGTGGTTAAACATTAAAATTCTCTTTGAACGTCCAAAAGATTTAAACTTCCATTCCGAATTGCCAGGCCAGAACGCCACAACAGACATGTATAATACAGAAAACTTTCGGCGAATCGCCGAGAAAATTGGCATCCACAACCAAGTTAATTATAAAAAGCAATGTAGCTCCTCCGGGTCCGGAGCTGCTAAGGTATTTATTCAGTCCGACGGCTTAAACTATGCCGGACGGTACAAAGACTACGCCATCGTTGACGAACGACAACCCGTCTATTCGTCTGTCAGTTATATTGGTATAAGAAAACCAACCCCAGAGAAGTCTACCAGAGTCATCCTGTCAGCTTTTGATACTTGTGGGAGATCCTGCCGCGCTGCCTGTCCTGTCTTCGGGACGGATGGAAAACAATACGAGCCATGTCCAGGGACCTTCGAGGTGACCACTAAATTTCCTCTCATGTATAGCTCGTCCTACGGCAGCGCCGTCACGGCTGCCTTCAGCGTCCATTTAGAGGGAAAGGGTCCAATGTACCGGGTGGCGAACAACCCAATCACATTCGTCTGTGATCACCAGAACAAGTGGCCGTGGGAATAAACTTAATCTTTATAAGTAACTAGTAAATACTGGAAAAGGTACTTTTTGTTATTTTTTTATTCATTGATAATTTGTAAACTTTTCACAATCAAATTGGATTAATCGATTTAATAGAAAAACCTCATGATAATCATTTCGGGCTCTGTGCTTTCTTAAGACATTTGCTGAACAATATCAATTAAAACTGAAAATGTATTCATAGGTTGAACATGTTTTTCATATACCTGACAAGTACATGAAAGCTCATGATTTTAGCAAATTAGAATTACTATGTGTATATACTTCAATTTGTTGAACCAAATTCAATGTGATACAAATTAAACTGCTTTTCAAAGTTTAGTTCCCCCTACATACAAATGTTTTATTTGTTTGTTTATTTATATTTTCGTGTGAGTTTGTGTGTAAAATCTAAATGATCTCGCTTTATTTTTATAATAAAACTCTTTTCACAATTTTGCTTCTAACTGCATGTTATTTTCATATAGTAATTACATTATGTTCCTTCACGTTGGAGATCTATAGGTTAACGCGTGGTTTGTTTATGTGAGTGTTGTCCTTACAGCGATGGTTAATTCTAGCTTAGATCTACATCGGATACGATGGGAAAAATACAAAAACGTGTCATATATATGTTCAATTATACAAAATCGTAGGTTTGATACAAGAGCATGAAAACAGAGGATACGATTACCTGACAAGTTGCCACGTCACACAGTTCACGTCATAGAAAACAGTCATATTCAGCTATGATTTTCAGAAAACGTTTGATTTCTCTGAACTTCAGTAACATCCATGCTGAAATGATATAAAATGAACAGGAAAGTACATTTCCCTCGAAACTGATTCCTGTTTTCGAATACGTCGTTAAGGCGTTGGTATTTTCATTCACATGTCGATTCAATATATCCCAGTGAACTCGGGGAAAAGACACCACGGAGTCTTCCATATCTGCTTCGTGTTTGGATATATTTTTGAACATAGATGTCAACGGAAAATTAACAATTAAATTTTGTGGCAAACGAAATTACCTCAGTTTCACCATCCTCAATTCCCCATATCTATGTAGCAATATTACACTATCACCTGTATACACGTATGCTGTGCATGTTTCTTGTTGACTGATTTGAATTCTAAATCAAGTTAGGCTATTTAAAAAAGTTGATGTTACAGAGGTTTGAAAAGTCTCATGTAAAGTCAGCATTTCGCAAATTCTATTGTTATAACGATCTAATTTGCAAAAATAACCTGTCATTAGGTCGAATACTGTCTTAATGTTTCATATCAACTGTTTGCGTACTGCTCCTGATGGTAGTGTTAGATGACAGGTCGACAGGGAATGCTTACTCCTCCAAGGCAACTGACCCCACCTCTGGTGTGTCCAGGGGTCCGTGTTTGCCCAACTCTTTATTTTGTATTCCATATAGGGGTTATAAGATTAATCACTGTTCACTGTTCGTTATCTTCACTTTCATGAAAGAGAATGGAAGGTTATATTTTTGAAAAACATTCTAAGGTTCATCACTATATACTGTTTTACAAAAGAATTTTACAGAGATTTCAGCTATTTGTGTGATTTGAAAATATGATTAGAATTTGGGCTAAAGTAGATAGTTAACTAACGTCGTTCTTTATTTTAGATTATTTTATACAGCGGTTGTAGATTAATGATTTGCACCTGATGGGAGGGAGGTTAATAGCATATGTGTCACCGTCTTCAAGGCCACGAATGCATGAAAGGTGATAAATTTACTGTAAATGTCAACGTTATAATTCAACCGATGTAGGATTTATACGGAAAGGTAACTTTGCTAATTTGAAGATTCTGTATCTTATTATTTGTTCCGAAAACACGGGCAAATATTTTTTAACATTATGACAGTCTTTCATTATTTTTAAAGAATCCTTTTCCAGTTGGGAGTATTAAAATCATGTTATCATTATCATTATCATTATTTTCATTTGTGCCCTAGAATGCAGCACTTTAATATTTGAATTTTTTAAATCTTCATTGCGAACAATGGCCCCAAAAAGCTACATTTCGTCAGACAATCTAATACACACATTCGAAATCAGAAATCAGCGATCAGAACTGAGAGGCGTTATCTGTGAAAAGCTTTATTTGATTTACTGAATTAAAGTAATGTCACATTTGTATATCAAAATGTAGAATGGACTAAGTGGCAACCCTTGAGGCACACCTGCTAGTACCCATATATGTACATAAGTAAATACTTTCTGAATAATTTCATTAATGTAATTCTCAATTCAATATATATTGGATATACATGGATATTTTATTGAAAATAGAATGTTAAAGGCCAATTAAGACAAACAAGATAAATTCAGCTTCTCCATCGTCATCTTCCTATATTTATGTAGCAATATGCTATTATCAATGGAATATGGTGTTTTTATGTCTCTCAACTGATTCAATATACACAAGCATGTTTTCCATATTATTTTGATAGAGGTGAGCTAATGATGAAAAAATTAATGTTATAGAAGTTTCAACATTTTTGCTTAAAGTCAGCATTTTGCAAAATCCATGGTCGTTATAATGAAAATGTTTATAAATACAACCTGTCGTTAGGTTTACTGTTGTTTTACGTGTTAGGGCATTCTTTACATATTGATTTTGACTATGGATTACTCCGTTTATCTGATCAAGATATAGGGCTCACGTCGGGTGTGACCGGTCAACAGGGCATGCCTACTCCTCCCAGACACCCGATCCCAACTCTGATGTGTACGGGGGTCCGTGTTTGCCCTACTCCTTTATTTTCACTTTTGCATAGAATGAACAATTGTTTACCACCTTCTATTTTCATCCGATCACCTTGGTTAATCTCAGATTACTTGGGCATAATTCGGATTGTCTCGTGTTACTTAGATTTATTTCAATTCACTTTGGTTCAATTATAATTACCGCAAAATATGCCATAGCGTACGTCAAAAAATAAATTGTATATATGAAGACGTTATGCGTAATAAAGAAAGATGGCAGGAAATCATGTTCAAGATTATAAAATTTCTACAAGAGATTCGAAATACTAACCTACGTATCCTAGTGAACCCGACATAAAAGACACCACAGAGTCCTCCACATCTGCTTTGTACTTAGATATTTTATTTAGATTTCATGGATACTAACGGGAAACTTACAACTCAACTTTACGACAAACGGGATGACAATACCCTTTCCATAAACGACAACTAAGAGCATGATAGTCTTGCTTTTCATAAATATTTGCAGGACATTCAGTCCTGGCTACTGCTCTACTTAGAATCAAACAAAAGCACGTTCCAATCATGGGTTGATATCCAAAAGAATAAACATATTCCTCCTGTAACCTATCTAATTCTTTGATCACCTGTTTTACCAAACACAGAAGGATAGATGGTACGTACTTTTGTTTTGATACGTCTGATACGGAATTTTACTATTCCTCTTATACATATAATCCATTCTGACAAGGTATCATTTTTTTTCTTTTTCAGATTTAGCCCATCGTCTAGCATTATTCTCATAACAGAGATGAAGTTCTGTCGCCAATTGAAAGGCCGGAGTTCTCTGAATTTAGGACCTTTATGCATCATGAACACGTAGTTGCAGATGCACCAGGTGCCCTAGCTATGTAGCTTATTGAAATATATGCAGGCAAACTTTTTACTATGCAGATTTCGTTAAAATATAATACCGTCTATCATGCTTTAAGAATCAAAAATGTATATCAGATTACATCATTTTGGTATTTTCAGATTGAAAGGAAGATCATAAGCTAGTTTTCCTATGTGTGGTGCCTTTTAATTTAGAGTCATTATTAGAGCAGATTTGTTTGAATGTGTAACAAACGTCGATCATCTCTGGTGTGAGTGGTAAAATTGTTCAAGTGTATCTGTCTGAATGCAAAATATAAAAAACATTGATAAATCAACCATTTCATCATTACTATATATTTTTTGTTTTTTTGGTATATAATTTAGAAAGGTAAAATAAATTATATCATGAATTAACTTATCAATAGAAAATCGATAAAATCGATCAGATTGGTGGTAAAGAATAGTTTTTGAATGTGCATATTTATAAAACAGCACAAACGTACCATTGATTTTCTATAATTTAAAAAAAACTCAACCAATAATAAATCAATGGTATCAATCACCATTCCGAACACAACTTATGGTTGAGGTTAGAATTGGGGCCAAAAACACTTTTGGAAGCCAAATATGATTCCAGGCCAACTTTTGAGATTAGACCAAAATTTGGGTTAGAGTCAAATTAGAGGCCAAAAATGGAGAGGGGCAAACTGTGAGACCAGACCAGTAGACCAAGGGCCAGTAACACATTACCTCCCCCCTCTAGGGATTTTTCTACACTATGGTTTTTTGAAAGTGTGTATAAAATAAAGGTAAATGAAGGTTGTTTGATAAATTTATATTGGGGCGTTTTCAAGATATGACCATTTGAATTTATAAAATTTTTGGCAAATTCAACATGGCTGTTACAGTGTTCCATACCGCATTAAAGACGACACATTGTAAACAAACAACGGGATAGGGACTTCCCAGAGAGGACATTTGTGAGAAATACGTATAAAAAATAGAAGACAGTGTATTATGGAAAGTGGTACATATTTTTAAATGTCTACAAATTCATGTCTTATGAAATTATACAGTGTATACTACATTCCCAAAATAACATGTACCTATTTTAAAACATGTTCAATACTAAATAAACAGTATGAAAAACGGTTTATTCCTAGATACTATAATCCATAGACCCTATCTTTATATGGTATATATGCAATATTGAGTTGGTAAATATAACTTTCAACATAAAAATCGTTGTCCACATTTCCAATTCTAATGTATGGAAGCTCATAAATGTATATAATCAATAAAAAGAAAGCACGTGGATTACTTTTGAGTATACAATGCAAAAATGGGGGAAACCCTGATAAATAATGGCTCGACTATTGAGAATATGACATATAACAAACAATAAACTAATTTATGAATAATTTAGATTAATGAATTATATTAATCTACAATTGTAAAATAGATAAATATATTGTCATACGTAATATTGAACACCTTTTCAATTTTCAGCTTACTTATAAAGATGTCACATAAGACAGAGTCCCAAGAATGATAAAGACATAGATTGTTTACTAGCTTTAAATGGTGCCTTACATGGTTTCTATCACTGGTGTTATAATACTTTACAAATATTAGTTACTAGATTGACGAAGTTGCGCCGAGTCAAGTGAACTGTAAGACTAAGAGACGTTCACTCAAACTGTGTTCACTGTCGACACTTTTCCCCGCCCATAAATGTCTGTTCTGTAACAAAGGAACTCAAGTACAAGGAAAAAACACAAACTGGTAAAGTGTGTGACAAAAACTGTAAAAGACATTTAAAAAAAACTCTGCATAAACTAAAAGTGACTATAACACCATGAATTAGTTGGTTGATTGTATATTGTTTAACGTACCGCTCGAGACTTTTCACTCATATGAAAGCGTCACCACTGCCGATGAAGGGCTGCAAAATTTAGGCCAATGCTCGGCACTTACGGCCATTGAGCAGGGAGGGATCTTTATCATACCACACCTGCTGTGAAACGAGACCTCGGTTTTTGCGGTCTCAGCAGAAGGACTGCCCCATTTAGTCGCCTATTACGATACGCAAAGGGGTACTGAGGACCTATTCTAACCTGGATTCCTACGGGACAACGGTTTTCTTGCCCCATTATTCGCCTCTTACGACGAGCATGAGCAAACCTATCCCTTCTAACCCAGATACCCACGGGACAACTATAAGTAAAGTTCAGTACTAAAGGGGAAATGTTTTATCCAACCTGTAGAAAAATGTACACTAGGTCCGGTGATCTAAACAAGGCAGAACCTAAAATTGATATAATTCTTGAGCAACACGGAAAGGCATTTGACTTTATCCGAATATATGGAGATAAATATCGTGTAGAATTATGTGGTTGAGAGTATGACAATGCTCAGAGAGAGATAATTGTCATTTATCCCGATTCATATAACCGTGATTACAAAACTTGAAACCTAAATCAAAAACACAAAGAAAATTTGGTAGCAAAATTGAATTTTGGAAAACTCCATAGGCGAACTATATAATTTGCATGTGTTGCTACTGCATTTGCGTTTAACTCTTTCGAGTCAAAGAATCTGCTATGATAATCAAAAGGCAGATTTCTGACTGCCACAAAATTGCCATGCAATAACTTACCATGGCCACCTCTCCATCATCTCTGAATACATGTACATGTGTATATAATATCTCATTGCATACTCTTGAGTCTGTGAGTAACTTCTACAACCGGCCGCGACAAACCTAAGTCGTTAAAACAGGTGGTGACAACGCTCGGCATCAGGTGTGATTGTCACGAGTCCTCGGAGATGACCTAAAAAACGGATGACCCGTGTCACAGTAGGTGTGGCACGCTAAAGAACCCTCACTGCTCAATGGCCGTAAGCGCCGAGTAAAGGCCTAAATTTGAAGCCCTTCACCGGTCTTTGTGACGTCTCCATATGAGTGAAAAATTCTCGAGAGGGACGTTAAACAAGATAGAATCAATCAATCTACAGTGACATAACATGTTTGATAGTGTAATTAACTTAGTACTTCTCGTCAGATGGTGCATAGTCATTTTAAACGTGAAGTGCTTTGGTAATATCCATTTGCCATCCATAGCTGAGACACACATGTCCTTAGAGTACGGTTTGGGAAACCTTTTTGCCATTGAAAATAAGATGGGTTGTCTGATACGACTTGAGAGAGACATGAAACTACTATTTGCAATGCGATTACAAATTCTGGATTAATATTGCATGCAAGAATATTTCTTACAAATAACTCAGTAATTCATATGCCTTGCCTTAATGTCAAACAACTTTATATATAAACAAGTTCTTTAATGCAAAATACATTTTTGCAAATGTCCATATTGTGTTTGTAAGATTCTCGAAGTTTTTCCAATTCTAAACAATATTTTAATTACAAATTTCATGAGTTTGCCCCAAAACTTGAAAAGGTCCCTTGTATTAATGTCAAACAATCTTATTCACAATTAAAGGGTTACATACTTTCAAAAAATAATTGTTTTCAAATGTCCATATATGATCTGAAGAACTTTTCCATTTTTCGGCGATTTTTAAAGAAAAAAAATCATGTTTTAGCCCCAAAAGTCATAAACGTCCCCAATTATTTTTGTCAAACATCTTGTCAATCAAAGGGTTACATATGTTCACATAATACTTGTTTGTAAATGTCAATGACATCTATATCGGATGTGAAGAGTTTTTTCCAGTTTTGGGCTATTATTTTTACAAATTTTTGGTTTTTGCCCCCTAAAATCGGAAAGGTCTCAATGTTAACAGTCTGATTTATAGTTAAAGGATTACAGACTTTCAGAAAATGATTATTTTCAAATGTCCATGTCATTTATATAGGATCTGAAGGAGTTTTCTATTTTTCGTCGATTTTTAAAGAAAAAATCATGTTTTAGCCCCAAAACTCGTAATTTATGTCAAACAACTTTATATATAAACAATGGGTTACATTCATTCACAAAATACTTGTTTGCAAATGTCAATAACATTTATATCGGATCTGAAGAGTTTTTCCAGTTTTGGGCTATAATTTTTACAAATTTCATGTTTTTTGCCCCAAAACTCTTAAACGCCCCCACGTAGAAATGTCAAACAACCTGAATTATAATCTAGGGACTATGTACTTTCAAAAAATACATGTTTGCAAAAATCCCTAGGGGGGGGGGGGGTCCCCCATTACCTTTACTAGCCCATGGTCTACGGTAATTGTTTATAGTAGCCATTTTTCACAGCACAGGATGGAAATAAAAATAAAAAGAAACCTAGACCATAATTGAATTTGACACGGGTTTCATCCCTGCATGAATTGGAAGAACAATCAGTATCTGTACGTGAGTTGTAACTGTTCCGCCTTGCTATCACTTCTTCAACTGTGTCATTTGTTATCCTTTTTAATCACATTCCGACAACAGAGTCGGTTTGTCACATTATGATGTAATTATGTATTTTCACTTGTCAAATGTTCACATCATCAACCTATTAGATTGATGGATAGACCTGCGAAACGTTTCCAGAATTGTTAGTAAGTTCCTATGCTTACTCATCGTACAGTTTACCTGTTGCAATCGTCACCAACATGAACTTTCTAAGCTATTTCAATTTTAATGTCCTTAAGATGAACCACGGTAAAACTGTCGGACAGGGAGACCATCCGGCGTGAACAGTGTACTGGGTACTAACATATGACGTGAACAGTGTACTGGGTACTAATATATGACGTGGACAGTGTATTGAGCACTAACACCTGAAGAAAGCAGTGTACATGGACATTAGCAGACAAATTCTGAATTTTAGATTGAATTCTGAGTAATCTAATTAGAAATCTAGTTTCCCTGTACTTTATTTCCTCATAATTAATAATATTCTTTTTTCCTCGTAATTGTCACCTATATAGTCGTCACACTGATGCATGTTTTATGGTTATTTTAGAGAATCAATTAAGACGCCAAAACGGTGGTTTACTTTGAGCCTATACCATAAAAGTAAATTAAGAGGTTTGAAAGTCAATTACCTTTCATGCGGATTATATTTTAAGAGAGAGAGAGCGAGAGAGAGAGAGATGGTAAAACGTGGAAAGTGAGAACAATTTTAGACATTTGACCCGTATTGTTAGGACAGAAGTACATCATGAGGACAACATTTCGTCCTCACAGTTACGTCACCTGTTCGTCTGTTCTGTATACACTGCAAGTCGAAAGAAATGAATTAAATACTTCAAGCCTCATCTAGTACGTGCCTAACGATACCTGATTAGTCATCTTTAGATCGGGTTCGATGTCGTTATAATTCAACAATTGATATTCCAGCTCATCTTTAGATCGGGTTCGATATCGCTATAAGCTCATCTTTAGGGGAAAAGAGTACCAATTCATTTCCCATAGACCTCAATGTTAACCTTTGGCCCTCTCACTAATTAACTATATCGATTTTAAACAAATGACCGCAAACATTTCAAAGTTCATTCCAAGTGTTGATAAAAAATGACAAAAAATATATAGGGTCCCGTGCCTTTTATAGGCCATATTTGTACTTTTTTACAACACATAGCAATCTGCAGTAAATTACACACTTAATTTTAAGCACACCCCTACCATGGTAATTCCCTCAGTCATTTCTCGATTTTGTGCGATAATTTTTCATCCTGACAATTAATTTGAACCTCTATAATATTTCTTTCAATTCCAAATAATTTCACTCTTGATATTAGCCAATCACGCAACACCTAGACATTTATACCTTCGCTCAATCTTGGGTAAACTCCGTCCGGGTTAAGCATACGGGGGTTTGGTACTCTCATTCCTTAGACCGGGTTCAATGTCGCTATAATTCAACAATTGATACTCCAGTTCATGATTAGAGTCACACCTATATTCGCAGCTGCGAATGCAAAATCTAGCCGAAAGCAAGTGTGATTGTGCGACCAAAATGAATAATCAATCATATCAATTTGGAAATTCCCAATTCAATTTTTGTCTAATTTTGGAGAAATCAACTGCTATTTTCACCTCGAAAGTACGTACGGGTCAACATAACCTTCATATTTAGCTTGTTGGATCTCAACCAATCAAAAAAGCTCGGAATCATTTTCGATCATAAAAGAACAAAATATGTCGACAGTGTTATTTGCACTCATTTCTGATACAGTAGCATAAAATTCTCTTGAATGTAATTCTACGACAACTCTTTTGTAATGTGCATTTTGATTAAGATGGAAGGCAGTTGTGGACGAACATAAACGAAACGTAAATGCTTCCATTTTGACGTCATAGTACAAGAAACATTTCATGATGTAATAAAAAAGCATAGGTTAAAATATCAAGCAAAATATATTTTCATTAACACTTTGCTATTTGCGATACTATTGATTTGACGATCACTAACACACATTTTACCCGCTCCAATAACATGTAACAGGAAGGAAGAAAATGCAACGGACCGGATTGGTATTCGAACCCGAGCCCCCTGAAACTCCAGTCAGGTGCTCTGCCAACTGAACCATCTGGTCACCGATAATCAAACCGCTACATTCCTACATCCTTAAATGTCTTTACACCTTGAAGACATCAACCCTCGATCTTTATCCCCTGACAAATATTTTCATCTGTCAGTTCCAGGGGCTGGTCTTTGACACCAAATGTAACAGGAAGGGAGAAATATCGAACCCTGGATCCCTGCGTTACTAGGCAGGTGCTCTAGTTACTGAGCTATCCAGACCGATATCCATTGTCCACATAGCCCTAACTGCTACCTTTCTCTCATCCCGTGAATTTTCTTTGTCTCCAAAGACACACAACCTAGATTCATTTGTCCCTGACAGGACTTTACCCTGCAAGTCCAGGGGTGATCAACGGCACCAAATGTAGCACGAAGGGGGCAAATGAGAAGATGGTGGTTCCCTTTTTATATACAAAAATAGTTGGGTTTAAGATATCAGGGACACTTGTAAACTGTAGAAATGGCACACAAGTGTCTTTGTCTCCTGTGTTCATGATCAGGACATTTAAGAAGGAAATGTAATTGGAATTCATTTCTTCAACATTTGACAATGATTAATTACAGAACTGTTCCTCCCTAGGAATGATGGGTTTGCAATATCGACCTGTTTTAATGTAGAGTTGACGTACACTTGTCTTAACTTTGCTTAATTTGAGCGACTATTTCTAGACAAGGCTGAATTTTGATATCATTAGAACGATTCTTGTTTAGTGAACTGTAGAATACAAGTGTGCGAGACTAAAATGTTATCTTTAAACTATTCCTGGAGTATACAGTGGAATGCCTTAAGAGATGTCTCACAGTGGTTTGAATCTAGCAATGTTTTGATACTTGAAAGTCAATTTCTATAGCTTAACACGTGCCTTGTTCAGTTCTAGTCGGCACTATAGACGCTTTGCTGTAAGCACCAAGAATACATATTTTTCTAAATAATTAAGAAACTTAAAGATGGTTCAATTTATTTCTGAAAACCATCTTCACCATATGAAAGCATAGTTTGAATTCACCAATTACAAAAATTATCAGTGTGGGAGAGGGTAATCATACGTCTTTTGTAACTATATAACGTCATCATCTCCTGTATACTCATTCCAGTTTTAGGTTATGATGCTAGAACAAAAGAATGCAAAATTAAAAGTAGAGCAAATACGAACACATGGAAACACCAGAAGTGGGACGAGGTGTCTAGGAGGAGTAATTGCTCCCCGCTGACCGGTCACACTAATCGTGAGCCCTGATATATTGATCAGGTAAACCGAGTAATCCGTAGTAAAAACAAAAACGCCCTAACAATTGGTATGAAACATGGTAGACAATATTCGACAGTAGTATAAGGCGCCCCGATGGTCGGGTCAACTGAGTGCAGTTTTGAGTGTGGGCCGATAGGGGGTTCAACGGAGTGCAGTTTGGAGTGGCGGTATTGACATGAGTGTAGGGGTCAGTGTGGAGTCAAGCAGTTGGCCAGGTGGCCGGTAGGCCACCTGGGGTGATCAAGCTGGGCAGGTGACGAGGTCAAGCTGGGCAGGTGGGAAAATCTGAGGAGATAGCGTGTGAACGTTTTGATATTGCTTTTGTATTCCTTGTGTATGGATATTCCTTGTGTATTCCTTTTTTGTTAAATTTCAAATAAAGAATTGCGATCTCATCCGAAAGACCGCCCCATTTAGAATAAGTCCTCACTTCCCCTTGCTTGTCGTAAGAGGCGACTAAATGGGGCGGTCTTTCGGATGAGATCGCAAACACCAAGGTCCCGTGTCACAGAGGTGTGGCACGATAAAGATCCCTCCCTGCTCAAAGGCCGTAAGCGCCGAGCATAGGCCTAAATTTTACAGTCCTTCACGGGCAGTAATGACGTCTCCTTATGAGTGAATCATTCTCGAGTTCAACAATAAAAAAAATCAATCAATCACATAAGATTCAATACAAAATAAAGGCCTAATGTAGAAAGATCTGACTCAAACCACATAATACATGTATAGTGAACATACTATGCATAAACTCTTTGCATGTTATATAGAACTACCGAATAGCTGAGATCATTGTTTACAAAACAAAGTCAAAGCGATTTTCAGAAAATACCCGCGTTTCCTAGAAGTCAAAACGAAAGTGCTGTGTTTCTAGGGACTTTATAAATTGTTGATTTGATAAATGTGTTTAATTGTTCATTTAATAATGTGTAAACTTTCAACCATTGTTTTTCTTTAATTCAATTCTTTATTTGAAATTTATCAAAAAAGGAACATCCATACACAAGGAATACAAAAGCAATATCAAAACGTTCACACACTATACGCTATCTCCTCAGATTTTCCCACCTGCCCAGGTTGACCTCGCCACCTGCCCAGCTTGATCACCCCAGGTGGCCTACCGGCCACCTGGCCAACTGCTTGACCCCACGCTGACCCCTACACTCATGTCAATACCGCCACTCCAAACTGCACTCCGTTGAACCCCCTATGGGCCCGCACTCAAAACTGCACTCAGTTGACCCGGCCATCGGGGCACCTTATACTACTTTCGACCTAATGAGATGTTGTATTTGCAAATATAATGATAACGACAATAGCATCTATGAAAATTCTTACTATTGAACAACCTGTAATAAAAACGTCTTTATCAATAGCCTGTTTTGGTTTAAAAATTGATCAGTCGCAGAATAAGCTTTTGCGTAACGAATCAGTTGAGAGACGTAAACACTATATGCAGGTGATAATGGAATATTGCTACATATCATTTACCTGATCAACATTTAGGGCTCACGGCGGGTGTGACCAGTCGACAGGGAATGCTTACTCCCCCTAGGCACCTGGTATATCGATGGGTCCATTTTTGCCCAACTCTCTATATTGCATTGCTTATAGGAGTTATAAGATTGATACCTGTTCGTTATCTTCGCCTTTGATAAATATGGGAAGTTTACGATGAGGACGTTGAAGTAATTCCGTTCGTCATAAAGTTGAGTTGCTACCTTGCCATTAACGTCTACATTCAGTAAAACATTCGATGTGAAACAGATGTGGAAGACTCTGTGGTGTCTTTTATTTCGAGTTTACTGGGATATATCTAATTTACATATGAATGATAGAGAATATTGTTAAAAGATTGAACATCGTCAATTTATCTAAATATCGAGATGAAGGATACAGCAAGTAATTTCTTCTCATGTAGAATAGGTACTGTCTTATAAAAATACAAAAACAGGTCAGCTAATTAAGGACCACAATTTGTACCCATTTACATGCATTCCATCAGACTGTTGGAAGACCTGATCTGCAATAGACTGCAAGGTGTTGTCATAAAGGAACTTAAGCATCTTTTCAATATCAACTTCAAAAAACGTGTGCGTATAAAACAAAGACTGAATACACGATATGAATATTCACGAGTTTCATTTTTGATTGACGAAGCAGCTGTCTATGATGTTAAAAAAATCATCTTTAAACCGTGATGATAGGTGGTAAGTGCGATAATACGTACGTTTTTATGCTGTTGAAGAAAAACGACTGAGAATTAGCACGTCTCCATCGAAATGAAGAGACCTAGGAAATGTCGCACAATTCTGCTGTCATTTTACGGAAAAGACACTTTCTGTGTTATTAATGATTGTATTTTAAAAGTTACATAAAATATTCTCTTTCAACAACATGATGGGGAAAACTTACAGATAGGTCATTTTGGTTAGATGGAAACATCCCTTAACATTTTGATCTTAAAACGTGGCAAATTGGTGCATGATAAAAGCAGAATATTTGTAACTTTATTGATCAGTTTACAAGTATCCACTAGATTATTATTTATGAGCACATTTGTGAGCTTAGGTAGCGCGAATTCAAATATACACTAATTTTGTTCAGGGAAAGAAAATAGTCCAGTATATTTAATAACTATGTTAGTTAAAAAACACATTTCAATAATCTAGAAAAACAATATTAATGTAATAGAAAAGTAATGTTGTATTCAAGGCTATTTTAACACGCTTGTATGATTACCTGATATCATACAAAACAATTTTTATAAAGAAGTTATTTATTAAAATTTATAGTAAACATTGCGTTGTTTGCTTCATTCAGTTTCTCCATTTGCTTTGATATCCCCTTCCTCATTATAGAATGTTGTCTTTCCATACATATGATATTATTCCAACGTGTGAGTATGTGTGTATGTATGCAGGGCCAATGTGTATTTATAATTCTGATAATATCGTGGAAAAAATCTATCAATAGTTCGCGAAGATAAAATAAAGGATAAAGTCTTTTTATATCAATTAAAGTTTCGCCGAAATATTTTGGCGCGAACTTAAGTGCATTACTACAAGATACAAAATGAATACTTGCATAAATCGTACGTGTAAATTGAGTAGGTTAATAAGACAAATAATGAATGATTCTATACATAGTAACTTGTGTGTTTTACTGAGACACAACGAATGATCATTTGAATTGAAGAAAACGCTCAAATATGTTTAATATTTCAATTTTTTAATCGTTGAATTAAACAATAAATGAGATAAATAAAAATGTAAATCATTCTATCAGTAATTAAAATGTACTTAATATAATTACATCCGCATACGTCAAAAATTGGAGGTAAAGTAAAAGCTTTCCGAAATTGGAGCAAATGTATTGTCAATATTTGACATATATATCTCCAGATTTTCTGTGTTGATTTCAATTCTCTTTATATTTATGTAAATTGTAAGGACTCTAATTAGATTCCAAGGAAAGGTAATAAATATGCAAAGTATGCAAGAAAACTGTTTAAAACACAGTCCAATGCAGTCATATTTTTTATTTCCAAAATCAAAGTTTTGCATGTGTATTTCGAAATGCAAAAATGTCTTTACAATACCTGGTTTCCATTGAGTTGAACGGAATTCTGGGAAGAGAACCACAATTAATATGATATTACAGAGATTTCAAAATTTGTGGTCAAAATCAGACATTGGTTGCCTTCCATTTCATTGATAAGATTTGTACATGGTTTAGCTCTATAAAACATCGTGTACATTTCATTAATAAGATTTGTGCATGGTTTAGCTCTATAAATGATGGTGTACATTTCATTGATAAGATTTGTGCATGGCTTAACTCTATAAATGATGGTGTACATTTCATTGATAAGATTTGTGCATGGTTTAGCTCTATAAATGATGGTGTACATTTCATTGATAAGATTTGTGCATGGTTTACCTTTATAAGACGTGGTGTGCATTTCATTGATAAGATTTGTGTATGGTTTACCTTTATAAGACGTGGTGTACATTTCATTGATAAGATTTGTGCATGGTTTACCTCTATAAATGATGGTTTACCTTTATAAGTATTTGGTGTATTGAGTTTTGAGTTAGTATAGTCGTTCATGTGAACATAATTATCATTGTACCTCATAAACTATTCAAGCATCTACTAAATATAAGCTATGTTGTGATTTTCTTGAAACGCGTGCAAATTAACCACACATTACTTTCATTCATTGCAGTTGAGAGCATTTGACATCGCAATAAGCGACCGTGTCTGTCAATTCAGAAAATCTAAACCCAAAACTGTTTAATTCTCTGACGAACATCGATCATAATCAGTCAAATTAATAATTAAAGTACCACAGCAGCCACCACGAGGCGCGGAGTGAGACAAGTGATTTTCGTTTATTGATTATCACTGTCAGTTTTAGAGGCCACTGGTAGTAATGATGTGTATGAACTTTATTTTATTTGAGGTACAGTGTACCTCACTACACTAAAGCTTATACTCTTCACAACACTGTCACCAGATGGTGATTTAAAAATGGTTTGTGAAATTATTTGTATCGAAGGACTTGTCTGTTTTTATCATCGTAGCTCAATGGTTAAAACATTGGGCTGGTGAAACGCAGATCTCGAGTTCAAATCCGCCAGAGTCATATGTGTTTAAATATTGGTGGGGTTTTTTCATGTTTTTTATCCAAATTTGCATATTTTCTGACTTGTTGGCATATATACTTATTATATATCATCATATATTTTATGATTTAATCAATTCGTACTGATTTGAGAAACTATTCCAGGGTGTAGTCAGCCACCTTAATCTCTATTTTGGGTTTCACGCACATCGAGTGTTATCTGTTAGAATATCTAGTGAGTACAATTTATCGTCAGTTGCGGATCTAGCGCACACAACCCTTCCTCACTCATTGTACATGTATATACACGGCGGGTGTGACCAGTCGACAGGGAATGCTTACTCCTCCTAGGCATCTGATCCCACCTCTGGTATATCCAGGGATCCATGTTTGCCCAACTCTTTATTTTGTATTGCTTATAGGAGTTATGAGATTGATCACTGTTCGTTATATTCACCTTTCATAGTAATAGTATGATTAGTAAAACTGTACGTGTATAAAACTTCTCAAAAGTACTATTTTAATAGTACGATTTCTCAGTCGTATTAGCGGCTCCCCCAACCCCACCAAGCATTCGCCTTGAATCCAGTGGGAGGGGCTTAATGTCACCCAGTCTTTTACTACGCCCCTTCCATCGTTCAGAAACTGGATCCGTCACTGATCTAGATAGTGAACACGATGATTAGGCATCATTCCATTCAAAACTGTCCATATGTGAATGCAGATTGCTGGAAAGGAAAAATTAAATCGATTTGAATAGAAGAATTCAAAAGTACACATGTAGATTTTCCGAATTCCAATTTTCTCTTCTAATGCGTGATCTTCATTTGATGTGTATTATAGTCGTCCTTATATAATGATTATCCTGTTTTATTTTGTTGTATTTTACCATACTCATTAAATAATGATAATCATTTCCTAATTTTGTTATCTGTATATAACAGGCAATATATAATGACAATCATTTCCTAATTTTGTTATCTGCATATAACAGGTAATGTATGAAAGGTGAAGATAACGAACAATGATTAATCTCATAATTCCTGTAAGCAATACAAAATAGAGAGTTAGGACTTAGGAGTAAGCATCCCCTGTCGACCGGTCACATCCGCCGTGAGCCCTATATCTTGATCACGCAAACGGAGTTATTATTCCGTATTTGCGAAATGCTGACTTTAAACGAGACTGTTGAAACCCCTGCACCATCAACTTGTTTGTCAGTAGCCTGTTTCGATTCAAAAACTGATCATACGCAGAACAAGCTCTTGCATATCGAATCAGTTGAGGGATGTAAACATCATATGCAGGTGATAATGGAATATTGTTACATAGATATGGGAAGTTGACGATGGAGAAGTTGAAATCATCCCGTTTGTCATAACGTTGAGATGTTAGTTTGCCGTTAATATCCATTTTCAATAAAATATCTAAGTATGAAGCAGAAGTGGACGACTCTGAGATGTCTTTTATTTCGAGTTCAGAGGGATAAATCGACATATGAATATGTATGTATATAACAAGCAATATATAATGGTATTCATTTCCTATTTTTGTTATCGGTATATAACAGGCGATATATATATTGAAAATCACTTCCTAATTTTGTTATCTTTGTATGATGTTCATTATAAGGAATATTTATTTTTGCTGCTTCTTTATGATGATTATTATATAATGATAATTATTTGCTTTTTTGTCTTTTTATCATAGTTATTATACAATTATAATTATTTTCATTTTCTCTTATTTTTTTTTCTTCCTATTTTGGTTTTTGCTTTTTTTTTTTCTTTTCTTTTTTTTAAAATAATAGTCATCATATCAAAAATTGTTTTCTATTTCTGCTGGTTTTTTATGATAGTTATTATGAAAAGGTGAAGATAACGAACAGTGATCAATCTCATCATTCTTATAAAGAACACAAAAACTAAGAGTAGGGCAAACACAGACCCTGGGTATACCAGAAGTGGGATTAGACAAACACGGACCCCTGGACACACCAGAAGTGGGATCAGACAAACATGGACCCCTGGACATACCAGAAGTGGGATCAGACAAACACTGACCCCTGGACATACCAGAGGTGGAATCAGACAAACACGGACCCCTGGACATACCAGAGGTGGGATCAGTCAAACACGGACCCCTGGACATACCAGAAGTGGGATCAGACAAACACGGACCCCTGGACATACCAGAAGTGGGATCAGACAAACACGGACCCCTGGACATACCAGAAGTGGGATCAGACAAACGCGGACCCCTGGACACACCAGAAGTGGGATCAGACAAACACAGACCCTGGACATACCAGAGGTGAGATCAGACAAACACAGACCCTGGACATACCAGAGGTGGGATCAGACAAACACTGACCCCTGGACATACCAGAGGTGGAATCAGACAAACACGGACCCCTGGACATACCAGAGGTGGGATCAGTCAAACACAGACCCCTGGACATACCAGAAGTGGGATCAGACAAACACGGACCCTGGACATACCAGAAGTGGGATCAGACAAACACAGACCCCTGGACATACCAGAGGTGGGATCAGACAAACACAGACCCTGGACATACCAGAGGTGGGATCAGACAAACACGGACCCCTGGACATACCAGAAGTGGGATCAGACAAACACGGACCCCTGGACATACCAGAAGTGGGATCAGACAAACGCGGACCCCTGGACACACCAGAAGTGGGATCAGACAAACACAGACCCTGGACATACCAGAGGTGAGATCAGACAAACACAGACCCTGGACATACCAGAGGTGGGATCAGACAAACACTGACCCCTGGACATACCAGAGGTGGAATCAGACAAACACGGACCCCTGGACATACCAGAGGTGGGATCAGTCAAACACAGACCCCTGGACATACCAGAAGTGGGATCAGACAAACACGGACCCTGGACATACCAGAAGTGGGATCAGACAAACACAGACCCCTGGACATACCAGAGGTGGGATCAGACAAACACAGACCCTGGACATACCAGAGGTGGGATCAGACAAACACAGACCCTGGACATACCAGAAGTGGGATCAGACAAACACGGACCCCTGGACATACCAGAGGTGGGATCAGACAAACACAGACCCTGGATATACCAGAAGTGGGATCAGACAAACACAGACCCCTGGACATACCAGAGGTGGGATCAGACAAACACAGACCCCTGGACACATCAGAGGTGGGATCAGACAAACACGGACCCTGGACATACCAGAAGTGGGATTAATCTAATGATGGTTAGCTGTTTTCAAACTGCTACCGCTTTTAATTAGATTGGAGGTGGCATCAGGTGTCTAGGAGGAGTATCCCCTGTTCACCGACACACACGCTGTGAGCCCGTGAGCCTCTTGTTAAAAATATCTGAATATAAATCTTGATTTCTGTAATCAATACGTTTCATATTTACTCATTGTTAAGTAGATATTATGAATTTACGATTCTGTAAGAAGTTTTCACAACTAGTACTTCCCGGAATGGCAGTGTGTAAAATATAGAAGCAACTCACCGTGAGTTTCCATATATCAGTTAAATAAAGGAATGGATAAAACAAGTAATTTTGGTTAGATTATGATACAGCAGCATAAATTCATATATTCCGTATTTTTTATGTTTCCTCTGAACGTCCTCGATATACGTAGTGTAACACTTGTAAGTTTAAGGTCTTTTGTGGCTGGATTTCAAATGATTTATATCAAGTTCAAATTGCGTCGAAAATGTGAGGTTTAAACAACCATTTAAACTTCAAGTGTTCAACACAACCCTCGTCTTTATCACGAGATATATATTACATAAACAAATATCGTATATTACACACTACAAAAAAAAGACAAATATTGATAATCTACCTTGTTAACAAGAATGATGCACTTTTTCCCGCAGCACTCCGCCGGGAGAACATCCAACTTTTACCGGCGGACCACCGAGGTCGGAATTCAGTACATCAGTGTGTCATTCTTGTTAACAATTTAGATTGATATTTGTCGTTTTGGTGTGTAGTATGTGATATTTGTGTATGTAATTTTCATGTGAATTCCCAACTCTTGTTTTAATAAAGAGATATTATAAGATGCAACAGTATGCAATAAATATGTCATGTTTTTTCTGAAATGTCCTTTTTCATTGTAAAGCCTCACTTTGAAATACATCGATGGATTTATTTTTAGGGGGCGCTCTGCACAAAAACCATTTTTTCCATTTACGAATAGCCAAGGAAATGCTAATTCTGGAAAACCAATTATACATCCTCCTGTATTACCGGGAAACGCATACTGAGTTGCTTCTATATTTTACACACGCCATTTCGGGGAGTACTTGTTGCAAACACGTCAAATAAAATCGTGAATTAATAACATTTATACCTAATAGTGAATAAAGATTAAAAGGTTTTATAACAGTAATTAAGATTTATGTTTTATTCAGAACTTTTGTATAGGTTATTAGTACGGAATTAATCTACCAAAGCAAGGAACAAATGATTTCTCATTTCCCCATGCGCACCAGCACAAACACAAATAGATCGACTTGCGGCTGCCAAAAAAAATCTGAACAACTGATTTCCTCGTTTATTTTTTTTTAATTGCTTCTCAGGTAAAGTAATTCATTTTTATTAGCTGTCTTATATTTTTACTTACTTTATGATTTACTGCTTCAAATTCTGCAGAACGATTTTTTGTTGACATTATTCTCTAACGTGATTAGAATATTAGGAGAGATATGTAGTTGAGTCCAAATTAAAAATGCTTTAAATTCAGAGCATACTCTAACATTGATTGTTTTTATTTCATACACATCAAAATAAAATAAAGTAAGACATGTTATTCAATCTATCACTTCTCGCTGACAAATATTTTGTCGATTAGGGATGCGAATTCATAACTTCATTAAGGATAACAGTAATTAGTAGAACCACAAATAACGGTAAATAGTAGAACTACAAATAATGGTAAATAATAGAACCACAAATAACGGTAAATAGTAGAACCACAAATAACGGTAAATAATAGAACCACAAATAACGGTAAATAATAGAACCACAAATAACGGTAAATAGTAGAACCACAAATAACGGTAAATAATAGAACCACAAATAACGGTAAATAATAGAACCACAAATAACGGTAAATAATAGAACCACAAATAACGGTAAATAATAGAACCACAAATAACGGTAAATAGTAGAACCACAAATAACTGTAAATAATAGAACCACAAATAACGGTAAATAATAGAACCACAAATAACGGTAAATAGTAGAACCACAAATAACTGTAAATAATAGAACCACAAATAACGGTAAATAGTAGAACCACAAATAACGGTAAATAGTAGAACCAATGTGAACTGTGTTGGACGAGGTATCTTTTTGTGAAATACAAGAAGATTGAGTGTTTCTTTAAAGCTTGAAAAATTTAGTTCCATGGGAATTTAGAAAGGTTGTTATCATAGACAGTCCTTTCAATGAAAAAAAAACAAAAAACAAAAAATAAATAAAAACATGCATTAAACTTCATAGCAAAACTCGTGTAGATTCTGTAGAATTTCAATTTCAAACGATATCCGCGATACGTAACTGTATGTCTAACGATATCCGCGATACGTAACTGTATGTCTAACGATATCCGCGATACGTAACTGAATGTCTAACGATATCCGCGATACGTAACTGAATGTCTAATTGTAGTAATTTCCTATAGAAAGACCGAATTTAAATGACCCCCTCGTTTCCATAGAAATTGCCCAACAAATCGTGAGTTCAAGTCTGCTTCTGAAGGAGTCATGGTGTGTATTATGTTTGCACGATTTATTTATTCACGTCACCCCACTTTACTGGAGTCGACAAAACAAATTGACGATGACAATTTTAGATAAATCCATTGTGTACGATGGTTGCATTTTAACAATGTTAACGATAATTCAATTCAGATTATGACGTGCACCTTATCACTTACATTATGCAGAATATAAAAAGAAAGTGGGCGTTTAGTACAGCTTTTCTGCATAATTCTACAGTTATCCTAGAACTAGTTTAACGACACGACTTATAAGACAATAATAAGGCGACACTTGGGAGTGGAGATGAAAATTACCCCAGGATGATCTTTTGTAAGCAAAGGAAGAAATATGACACGCAATTAACAACGAACAATTCATCCAAATTTGAAGTAATGTTTTGTCACACTTTAAATTAAGCTTAATTCTTATGAAGTATACTAGGAATATACCTAATAGTTAATGCTTCATGGTTTGTCAAGTATTAAAACAACAAGAGGCCCATGGGCCACGTCGCTCACTTGAGCAGCAGTTCCTAGCAATAAACGAGCTTGAGCAAAAACATCAGTATGCAAACAGTTTGGTTTAGAAAAAAAAAAAACTTTTCAAAGGTAATGACTAAAAATTCATTATTTATCAACCTTAACCATTGAATTCGACTACAAATTCATTAATTATCATATGCCCTTGTAGACAGATATGGTCTTTCATATTAAATTTCATCTAAGTATGCATTGTGCCAAGTTTGGTTCCCTATACATTCGCATGTAAAACTTTGATCCCCTATTGTGGCCTCATCCTAACCACACGGGTCATGATATTTACAAACTTGAATTTCCACTTTGTTAGGAAGCTTTCATGTAAATGTCAGCTCTTTTTGGCCTGGTGCTTCTTGAGATGAAGATTTTTTTAAATGAACCCACCCTACTTTTTGCATTTTTGTGATTATCTCCCTTTTGAAGTTGGTATGACCCTTCATATGAACAAATTGGAACCCCTTTCACCTAAGGATGATTTGTGTCAAGTTTGATTGAAATTGGCCCAATGGTTATGGAGAATAAGCTTTTCCTATATACCAGTATGTATAACTTTGATCGTCTAATGTGGCCCCATCCTAACCCCAGGGGCCATAATCTGAACCAATTTGATTCTACTCTATATCAGGAAGATTTCACTTCAAGCTCTACTCAGGAGCGTCCGTGGTTGAGTGGTTAGAGCATCGCGCTCAAAATCACACGGCCTCTCACCTCTAGTCGACACGGGTTCGAATCCCGCTCACGGCGGTACGTGAGAAAGTTTCCGAGTTTACTTTCGGAAGGTCGGTGTCGGTGGTCTCTTCCCAGGTACATTGTATCTGGGTTCTCTCTTCCACCAATAAAACCTGGGCGCCACCAGATAACTGAAAAATTGTTGAGTATGGCGAAAAACAGCAAACAATCAATATCTACTCTTATGACAAGGTGGTTCTTGAGAAGATTTTCTTTCGCATGTAAAACTTTGATCCCATATTGTGGCTCCATCCTTTCCCCAGGGGTCATGATTTTAACAAACTTGAATATCCACAATGTCAGGAAGTTTGCATGTAAACAGCTTTTCTGGCCCAGTAGTTCTTGAGAAGATTTTTAATGTGATTATCTCTCCTTTGAAGGGAAATGGCCCCTCATTTCAACAAACTTGGATCCCCTTAACCCAAGAATGCTTTTGCCAAGTTTAATTGAAATTGATCCAGTGGTTCTGGAGAAGAAGATTTTCTTATATATTTGCATGTAAAACTTTGATTCCCTAATGTGGCCCCGCCCTACCCTTGGTGGCCATGATCTGAACAAATTTGAATCCACTCTATACCGGAAAGCTTTCAGGTAAATTTCCACTCTTCTGACCCAGTGGATCGCACGTATAACTTTGATCCCCTATTGTGGCCCCCAACATACCCCCGGGGTCATGGTTTTGATAAACTTGAATCTTCACTACGTCAGAAATTTTTCATATAAATTTCAGCTTTTCTGGCTCATTGGTTTTTTAGAAGAAGATTTTTTAATGACCCCACACTATTTTTGCATTTTTTCTTCCCTTCGAAGGCCGGGGCATGGCCCTTCATTTGAACAAACTTGATTCCCCTTAAACAGGGAGGGATTTTTATTGTACCACTCCTGCTGTGACACTGGACCTCGGCTTTTGTGGTCTTATTCGAAAAGACCGTCCCATTTAGTCGCCTCTTACGGCAAGCAAGGGGTACTGAGGACCTATTCTAACCTGGATCCCGACGGGATATATATTTAACACTGAATAGATGGCCAATAACACGAACCACTGATACATCCTAAGGACGACCTGTCCTTTTCTCAGAAGTGTAAACTAGTAAAAATACATACGAAGGGCCAGGCAAGGACGCATTCCTGGATATACCAATAAGGGACTTGGATGAATTACTGCTTCAAAAGATAGAATTACGTGAAATAATCCGGAACAATACAATTTAATGTCTATGATTTAAAAACTCAAGGCCGGAAAGAACTAAGCTGAGTAAACTCCTCTTGAGCACTTGATCCCATCTCTGTGGGGTTCGTAGGGATCTGGGTTAGAATAGGTCCTCATTACCCCTTGCTTGTCGTAGGAGGCGACTGAACGGGGTGGTCCTTCGGATGAGACCGCAAAAATTGAGGTCCCGTGTCACAGCAGGTGTGGAACGATAAAGATCCCTCCCTGCTCAAAGGCCGTAAGCGCCGAGTATAGGCCTTAATTTTGCAGCCCTTCACCGGCCATGGTGACGTCTCCATATGAGTAAAAAAAAAATTCTCGAGAAGGACGTTAAACAATATTTAATCAATCAATCTGTGGGGTTCGTGTATGCCTGGCCCTTCACAGGCACTTGTTTATATGTATACTGATAGTGTCTGTGCTTCACTTGCATTCTTATCGTAAACCATTTTCCTTTGTTTTACTCGAGCAGGTCGTCCCTAGAATTTATCCCTATAGTGTTGACCTTGTTTCCACTATGTGGATCTGACACTTCTAGGTATCGGGTGTTGTTGGAATTTAGTGCTTTTTATATAATTATTTATCCACTACATCATCTTGATCCGCCTGTACACCTTTTCATCTGTTTGTTTAATGTTTTCTCCCACCCAATCCCCTTGCAACATTTGCTTTTGTGTGTGCATCTTCATTGTTTGACTCATTTTTGTTGGTTGACTTGCCTTTAATTTATTCAAGGAAGTTAGCCCAGGAGCTTAATTTAGAGCACAACTGCACAGGATGCTATGTGCAACTACACTGTACTAAGTATTTATAGTGGTTCAATACTGATCGCATTGGTGAAAACATATTACACATCTATTACTGAGCCCTATTCAGTTGACAAATTTTGTGTCAAGTCAAATTTTGAAAGGGTTTGGTAGGACTATATTTTGTGGCGGAAGGATTGATTAACCAAAAAGTTCTAAGTCTGCATGATTTTACAGTTTCTGTTTCATCGAATATATCTTCTATTTTTGTACTCTTATACGTGTATTTCAGTTTTATGATTTATGATACAAGTACATGTAGCTGGAACTAGTTCAAATGCTGTAATTTATTAAATTTGGTTGGTATATTTTCCCAGTCTCTCAGTAAATACGCTACGCTACCATTCTCTCACCAGAGGACGCGGTACGCAAACTTCACTTCAGTTATATATGTAAGACTCCAAAGTGCGATGGTCGCTCCAAAGTGCGATGGTCACGCCAAAGTGCAATGATCTGCGCCAAAGTGCGATGGTTTGTTAACTTTACAGACGCCAAAGTGCGAAGTTCAGTAACGTTTGTGACGTCACGTAATAACACGACAACGAAATGGTAATGAAATAAGTTGAACTTCTTATTTTTTATGCATGGATTTTGCACTGATATTCTAGTGAAACAACACACGGTTGGTACAGTCTGTACCAAAACACTGTCGTTTACAAACCAATGGATTTCGGCGTGTCACACCATCGCACTTTGGCGTGTCAGACCATCGCACTTTGGCGCATGAGTTTGCACCATCGCACTTTGGCGTGTCACACCATCGGAGTTTGGCGCATACCATCGGGATTTGGCGTGACCATCGCACTTTGGAGTCCCATCGCACTTTAGAGTCTTATATATATATATATATATATATATATATATATATATATATATATATATATATATATATATCCAAAATTGAAATAGATATATATAGTAACGCACGGAACTCTGGGTAGAGAATGCCTACGCTATAACACCTCTGTCAACGTCTAAATGTGAAGATTCTTGGCAAAACTTACTTTTGCCTATTGCATCGTAAATAATAGTTTTACAAGTTGTAGTTTTAAGCTTTAAATTTTAAAGAATGTTCACAAAAACAACGATTTCCATGATTATTCTAGTATCATTGAATGAATGAATATTTATATAAAACCTTTTAATTCGTTCAGGTGTCTCATATTTACCATCCTCTGCTTTTAAAAAATCCAGACAAGTGTTTGATTTGCTTAGATACTATCATTACAGTTTGATATGCTAAGTTAGTTTTAGTACATATTGATATACTTTTTAGACGTTGACAGAGGTATTTATGGAGCGTAGCGGGAACGATAACTCTGGGTAGAGATTGATATTTTTCCAGACAGAACACTGATTCTTAAAAACGTTTGAATTAATGTACTCAAAATTTTGGTTTTTCTTTTTAATTTCTTAATTCTCCTTCAATATATAGAAATTAAAAATACACTTCCCAAAAAAATGCCGTTACTCCAAATGTCAGGTGCGAACCTCTTTAAAGCTAAATATAATTTAACGGACGGCTCCTTCAGACTTGGGCATCAACCATGAGTTTTCAAATCGTTTACCATTATTGTTTTAGTTCCGCATTCTGATTTTCAAACTCGGCACAATGGTAGAACATAATGTGTTCAAACACTACGCCAAATTTGAATGAATTCCTATTTTAGCAATTCATATTCTCGACTTGGTGGGTGGTTTTTTGTTTGTTTGTTGTTTTTTTTTATGGCGTGGACCCTGCATGGGGTCCACGCAGAATATATATTTAAAATGGGGATACTATGGTCTAAATGTAAATAAATGAACCCCATAATTTTATAGAAATAACTGAAAAAAATATATGAGAGGGGATTTTCTACAATATACTGGTTTATGAAAGAGAAGAGTGTTGTATGTCGGATAAGCTTACAACATATATTTCTACATAAAAAGTTTTGAAATTGAAAAACTTTATCTTTGAAAAGTTTTGAACAAAGAAAATATAAATGTAAATCTAGGATAAGCGCACATAATCTAAAAATTGAAAGTGGAAGATATAAAAAAAATTACAAACACGAAAGGATAGAAAACCACCCTTGAAAGAAATGAAAGAATTAGTAGAATGTGCGACGTGAATTGTGTGGAAGATGAGATTTATACCCGTCAGTAAAGGAAGTCATATATTGTTATTCATTTACTAAAATGGACATCATTATATAATAATAATAATAAAGCCTTTATTTATCCAGGATTACATATTTAGCGATAACGCTAGTTTTCAATATGGTCCTGCATATAACATACATACAGACAGATATTAGTAAAATAAACACAGATTAAAAGAAGTAGAATACATATAAACTTAAGAAATAATTATGAATGTAAGATAAATAGAAACAAAATGAAGCTTAAAAAGTATGGTGATAATCTCTAAGATAATTTCTCTTAAAACACGCAACACTCGTTGAGTTTCTTATATTTTGACTCAAGGCATTCCACACTGTGCTCCCTAAAATGGAGATACAAGGACAATTCTGAAGTTAAAGGTCAAAGCTACAGACAATCCATATCCATTAGGTCTATACAATGTATATCATTACAGATCTAGCAATAAGACTTATGATTAAATCTTTCCATGTTTCAAGACTAAACAAAATCTGTTTTAAAACACGGTTTTTTTTTATTTCAACCTACAATATTAATTAACGGTTCTGTTAGAAACACATGCCTATAGCAGTCCTTTTTATAAGACAACAACGTGATTATACATAAATGTCACGGAGAATAAAAACTGGGGGTCCTCTCTGTAATTTCCGTGTTACTGAAGTATCAATCGACAAGATCACATTATGGCGAGGGTTTATATAGGCAGCGCTTGTTGTCCAATCCTTTTATGTATTATGCATAATAAAATACTGTTTAATTAAAAAACAAAATCACACTGTGATCGAATAATTTTGCAAATATTTGTGAATTTTTTGTGACGTGTCCCAAGGAAATACATGGTTGTAATAGGACGAACAAAGACTAGCATTATGATATCTGACATTTATAACAATTTAACCTGCATTGAATTATTAGGAGAAAACCGTGATCATGAATGACAGAATGGACACAGCGTGTTGGAACGTCAGCGCATGTGACTGGTCTTTCCGTCCCGATGAGAGCCATTAGAGAACTGAATACCGACCGTGTATTGTATAATTAGTATCATTTGTACTTTGTCCAAAAAAAAAAAAAAAATATTTGTACTAAAAAAAATGTGTACTTTGTTCCTCACAATTAAATTATGGTAAATTAAAACTTCTAAGCCTTATGTTGTTTTGACCATCAGCAACTAGTATTAGTAACGTTTCGCATTCCATCTGCCAAAAGGGACCCTTTTTGGTCCAAAATAAAGGGGGGAGGGGTAACAGAAATTATTTTTTCGTGTAGACAGATAGATAAGTATATTGGTTGGTAACCACAAGATTGAATGTACATTTGTATACATGTTAAAACTAAATATAGTAACATGTACATAAATAATATATATAATCATACCATGAAATTGAATATACAATACACATGATTTGATTTCTAAAGTATTGTGATAAATTTTATCAAAATTTATTTAAGTAAACATGACAAATAAAATAAAGTACCGAAAAAATAAAGATTTAAGGAAATAAGAAAATGAAATAATGATATTGAATAATTTGATTAATTAGAAATGTTTAGGTTTGGTTTTGAATACATCAGGATACATAGTATTAATATCGGTTAGTTTTGAATTTTGGCAGAGTAAGCTTTTTGCAAATTGTCCCTGGTATTTGGAAGGAGACAGTGGAGACGATGACTCGTGTTTTCCATTTCCTTGAAAATTAAGTTTCAGGGAGATATTTGTCCGTTTATTGGATAAATATTTGTCCGTGTATCGGGGAGATATTTATCTGTGTATCGGGGAGATATTTGTCTGTGTATCGGGGAGATATTTGTCCGTGTATCGGACAGATATTTATCCGTGAGAGATGTCCGTGTATGGGAGAGATATTTGTCCGTGTATTGGATAAATATTTGTCCGTGTATCGGGGAGATATTTATCTGTGTATCGGGGAGATATTTGTCTGTGCATCGGGGAGATATTTGTCCGTGTATCGGGGAGATATTTGTCTGTGTATCGGAGAGATGTTTGTCCGTGTGTCGGCGATATATTTGTCCGTGTATCGGGGAGATATTTGTCCGTGTATCGTAGAGATATTTGTCTGTGTATCGGGGAGATATTTGTCCGTGTATCGGAAGATATTTGTCCGTGAGAGATGTCCGTGTATGGGAGAGATATTTGTCCGTGTATCGGGGAGATATTTATTTGTGTATCGGGGAGATATTTGTCCGTGTATCAGGGAGATATTTATTTGTGTATCGGGGAGATATTTGTCCGTGTATCGGAGAGAAATATTTGTCCGTGTATCGGAGAGAGATATTTGTCCGTGTATGGGAGAGATATTTGTCCGTGTATCGGGGAGATATTTGTCCATGTATCGGGGAGATAATTGTCCGTGTATCGGGGTGATATTTGTCCGTGTATCGGGGAGATATTTATTTGTGTATCGGGGAGATATTTGTCCGTGTATCGGATAGATATTTGTCCGTGTATCGGGGAGATATTTGTCAGTGTATCGGAGAGAGATATTTGTCCGTGTATCGGGGAGATATTTGTCCGTGTATCGGAGAGAGATATTTGTCCGTGTATCGGGGAGATATTTGTCAGTGTATCGGAGAGAGATATTTGTCCGTGTATCGGAGAGAGATATTTGTCCGTGTATGGGAGAGATATTTGTCCGTGTATCGGCGCAGTTGTGTTAAGTAGGGCCATAGAAATATATCAGGAAAAAAGCATTAATAAACAGATCAATTTGTGACAAATTTTGTAAACACAACCCTTTTATACAAAAATAATATGTATATATCATTAAGTGCATATTGACCTCTTATACATTTTTCACCAGACCGACAGTCTCAACATCAACTCTCACCAGAGTTCGTTTGCTCACAAAACAATATTTTGACATTTCCAACCACAAAAGGACTGTATATATGTACGTCATGACCTTCGTCATGACGTAATTTTCATTGTGACGTCGTGCAATGTGCCATTGCGGTAAAGTATATTTATGTACAGCACTGGTATTAAAAATTTTATCCGTGTATCGGAGAGATATTTGTCAGTTGCGTGGATTCCCGGGCTACTTGGTAGAGGTCCAATCAAAGGACGTATAACTAGAAGAGCCCAATTTTAGATGGATTCAATTTGTTCCGATAAACATATATTGGGAGGCATGTGAACTACACCGTATTTATATCTGAACTCCGGTTATCTCCGGATAGAGTATCTTAATTTACTGCAGGATGTCAAATTTCTATAGGATCGCAGCTAAATGTTATTGATTTTAAAAATCCTATGAAATATTCTAATTTTCTCCAGGCCTGCATTGAGAGGCGTGTACCGTTCGTTTCCCCGCTGCATCAGTTTGATGGGTCAGTGGAAGGAACACTTTCTATGTGTGGGGACAGATTGTTCCCAGCTCGGTAAATACAAAGTGTATCAAAAGAAATTAACAGGAAAGACTATTTTTAAATCCTCAAATTAATCCAATGTAATTTATTTTGTGTAAATTGACTTATCTTGATTATACCTACATCTGGCATTGGGTGCTTGCGATTAATCTTTTTAGATAACATGTTTGTATTCTCTTCTAGGATTTTCTCACTTTTTAATACAGGTTTCATCGGGGTGGGTGGGAGAGAGAGAGAGAGAGAGAGAGAGAGAGAGAGAGAGAGAGAACAAAATGGATAAGAAGCCCCTGTGGTCAGTCCAAGTATAAACGGTGAGTTAGTATTATAAAACACTTGAGAAAATAATTTTGTGGAATTCGTTCTGTTTTGGAAATGGACAAGAAACCCTTTTTTTAAAGCACGAAAATATGTGATTTCATTGGTAAATTCCTTCAAGAGCTTCTTGGTGCTTTGCCCCCTCTGCCCCCACCAGGACGGAGACACAATGAACGCCGCCTTCACTGGAGGCCTCAGGGTGACCCCCAGTCCCTCTGCCGTACTTGCGTGCACTTTGTTTTCTGGCTGTATACGGCAGTTGTTTTGGGTTTTCATTTTTAAAGTTATCAAAAAAACTGTTAAAATGTATTTTTTCCCCAAACGGAATGACCCATCTTTGTCAAGGGTTTTGACCAGCTACTTTTGGCCCATTTAAAATGACCGGACTGCTTTTTATTGTGTTACTGCCGTTTTATCTATTCGGAAATTTTCGATCAGATGGTTCCGGTTTTAACAAATTCCGAGGTGTGAAAGTTTCCCGCGAGAATTTCCATTTTTTTGAATGCCAAAACAATATTTGCGATGCTAACATGATGGAAGAGAATCGACAGATTGTAAACCGCTGGATTTTAGAGTTTACGCTTTCGATGATATGGAAGGATTTTGTGGAGTACGGAACCGTTGACCGCATGAATAACAGGGATCTCATACAATGTAAACACTGCCTGCTTTTTCATTTCATTCATTTTGTAGCGTCTCCATCCAACTAAAACGTATATAAAGGGGGAATAAAGAAAAGAAAAAAACCCAAGAAGAAAGGGGAGGGGATAAGAAGCAGATCCAATATTTGTAAAAATCATTCTTATATAACTTTGTGAGAACTTGGATATTTTGTTCAAATTTGATCCAGATCGTTATGAAATTGAAAATGCAATTGAAAGTAAATCAGGCCAAATTACCCCTTCCCCCAAAAAAATCACGTAGGGTAGGTAGGTAAAACATTTTATTTTACTGAAACATGTTAGGGGTGTTCCATCTAAACATATGGGGTACCAGGGGAAGGCAGTTCATAAAAATCTGTGGGTGGATCACGCTGGTGGGATATTGATTCTATGGTGGGTGGCTTTTGCACAAAAATTGCTGCTATGGGTGTGGTTATTTTACCAAACCATAAACCAGGTTAATCTGGGGAAATAATCAGAAGATAACATGATGGACACAGTCTACGCGAAAGTCTATAGTTTTTACAGGAGAAATGGTGTGGTGAAAATACAAATTTTACCAGACTGAGCTTTTTCCAATAGAATTAATTTTATGGAATATCAAACAACTGTAACAAACTCAAATAATTTATCAAATAAAATTAAAACAATTAAATGTGGTGTATAATGTGATTTATTGCACGAAAGGAAAATAATTTGGGGCTGTGTGGTTCTTCGAATCTGGATTTCGGTTCGGTTTAGATTTTACGCATACCAAAAATAACAAATACGGCATCCCAGTGATTCCGAAGATCCGTTGGACAGGGCTTGAAGCTTACTTTTAAAGTCTCCCGTCTAACCGGACTGATGGGGTATAATTTCAACCAGTCCGCAGAAAAATTTACCAGTCCAACAGAGTTTTCCAGAAATAATTAAAGATATATATATTTTGTTAATGTTATTAGAATGAAATTGAACTCAATATGCCTCAGAAAATATTGTAACACTTAAATAGGGAATTTCTATTTACCAATCAGGTTCGTCTGTTATATCTAGAGACCGAAGCATGCCAAATGTGTGTATAAAATTGCATAAGTATATTTTCCAAAATGATGCTTTAGAAAATTAACCAGTCCCATCGGACTGACTGAAACAAATGTCAGTCAGTCCGCCAGACTTTTAACCAGTCACAGACTGACGGGCATGTGTTAATTTCGAGCCCTGTTGGACATTGGCAAATGTCTGGTAATTTTTGTTTTGGTCTGATCAATATCAGTTGTTGGCCGGACAAAGTGTCCGATAATGTTTTTTTGAATGAAATACATGATTTGATAAATTTTCAATTTTTAGCAACATGTATAAAAATTTATTCTGTTCTTTAGTCATTGCAAACAGAAAACATGTTCACGTTTAACTCAAAATATTTATCAAGCTTGCAATCATCTTCAGTTCCTCCGAGAGGGTGATAAAACAATTGAGAAATATCCCGTGAAACTAGACGTCTTTGAAGCGTTTGAATTAGGTAATAAATAACAGGTAAATAAAGCGTTTAAACTACACTCTGATCAAGAAGTACTTGAACCACATGGGCACGTTTGATTGAACAATTTGAATTTGAGTTACGTGAATTGCTCAAGTTTAAAAAAAAACCATGTGTATTTCATAACACTGGTGTTAAACATGGATTGGAGAAGTTTACTCCACTGACGAATCTGAAATGCTTGGGCTAATAAAGTTCGTCGCTGATGCCATTCTGGGCCAGAAAATTCAAACATGAAAGCTTCCTGAGATAGTGCAGATTCAAATTTCAAGTTTGTGAAAATCATGGCCCCCGGGGGTAGGGTAGGGCGACAATAGGGATCAAAGTTTTACATGGGAATACATATAGGGAACATCTGTAAAAATCTTTTTTTCAAGAACCACTGGGCCAGAAAGTGCAAATTTACATGAAATTGTAAGATTCCTGATATAGTGTAAATTCAAGTTTGTCAAAATCATGGCCCCAAGGGTAGGGTGGGGCCACAATAGGGGATTAGTTTGCCTCTAAAATTTTGGTCTGGTAAAATGTGATTTGGTCCAGTAATATCTCAACCAATACTGGACCAAATGTCTAGTAAGTACCAGAAGACCTTCGAAAGCACTGGCATCCGAGTGATGTGCAGAACCTGTGGATCTTTATCCAACAGACCCAATCACTACTCTGTTGGAATTTAGTATTTTCACCACTCAGATACCAAAAGAGTAAGGTCTGCCAAAACGCTGTAGTTTATCTTTACATGACATGTAACAGTTCTGTCAGTGCCGGGGTGAAATCAACATCATAAATAATGACACAGATTAGGAAAGCATATCTTTTTATCATTGGGGAAAACATTCTGATTTACACAAATTTACAAGGTTTCAAATTCTTTTAATTTCAAAATTTGTTTTTAAAAGTGAGAAAGGGAGAAAGTGGCAACTGATGCTTATTTTTTTCATCGGACACTCTGTCTTGTATCCGGATTTTTTGTCTATCGGCCCCACTTTTATAACAGTCTTATAATTACATTACTGCTATTTTGTAGATAATTACATTACTGTTATTTTGTAGATAATTACATTACTGTTATTTTGTAGATAATTACATTACTGTTATTTTGTAGATAATCACATTACTGTTATTTTGTAGATAATTACATTACTATTACTTTGTAGATAATTACATTACTGTTATTTTGTAGATAATTACATTAC
Organism: Ostrea edulis; assembly: GCF_947568905.1. Lineage (NCBI taxonomy): Eukaryota > Metazoa > Mollusca > Bivalvia > Ostreida > Ostreidae > Ostrea > Ostrea edulis. Next base: position 13,142,422 of record NC_079169.1, read on the forward strand.
TATTATTTTGTAGATTGTCATATTACTGTTATTTAGTAGATAATTACATTACTGTTATTTGGTAGATAATTACATTACTGTTATTTAGTAGATAATTACATTACTGCTATTTGGTAGATAATTACATTACTATTATTTTGTAGATTGTCATATTACTGTTATTTGGTAGATAATTACATTACTGTTATTTAGTAGATAATTACATTACTGTTATTTAGTAGATAATTACATTACTGTTATTTGGTAGATAATTATATTACTGTTATTTTGTAGATAATTACATTACTGTTATTTTGTAGATAGTCATATTACTGTTATTTTGTAGATAATTACATTACTGGTATTTTGTAGATAATTACATTACTGTTATTTTGTAGATAATTACATTACTGTTATTTTGTAGATAATTACATTACTGTTATTTTGTAGATAATTACATTACTGTTATTTGGTAGATAATTATATTACTGTTATTTTGTAGATAATTACATTACTGTTATATTGTAGATAATTACATTACTGTTATTTTGTAGATAATTATATTACTGTTATTTTAGGGATTGTTGCTCAGAAGTTGTTTGAGGAAGAGAAGGACCTACGACAGATCTACATCCTGTCCCTGATCTGTCGCCTGGTGGACGGCGAGGTGTACGAGATGAAGTACACAGAAGACAGCAAGCTGACCGTCCTGGAGGATGCTGCGGACGTTCTGAAGATCTTGCTGACAGATATGGAGGAGCCTCTCCTAAAGGAAGGTCGGGATCTATTGGATGAACTCAAACTTCAGGTATAATAACAGTGTACACTATAGATCAAATCAAAAGGAAGGTCGGGATCTATTGGATTAACTCAAACTTCAGGTGTATGACCATGAACTTTGAATCACTTGGAGAAACATCTACATACAACAGAATGGATATTTGGTGCCATACATTTTCATTCCAGTTCTTGATGTATGAATATCGCATGTAGTGATGGGCCGATTGTCGCCGATGATCAATTGTCGGTCATTGGGAGCTCTTTGATGTTACTAATCAATTACTAAACAAATGTCGCTGACATCTCTGACAAAAATAAATACTGGGAAAACCTTTATTTCATTACCGAAAACCACAAGCAAAGAGTTTTAAAGTAGTGATGAAAGTTTAAAACATCGCAGGTATCCATGCCTTGTTTATATTTTTTACCGACATGATTGAATATATGGTCAGGCTAATAACAGGATATAGAGAATATTGTGGGGTTTTACTATAACCAGAAAAACACAAACAGTACAGACAATTTGTAAAATTAATTATTAACAGGAATAGGATTTAAAAATACAAAGAAGTGAAAATATCTTAAATTCTTATTTTCTACTTTGTTAATAGAGAAAATAGAATAAACATTCATAAAAAAAATTCTTAAATAAAGTTTTTCTAAAAATTTGAACTTAAATCTTAATATGTTAACTTCTTGATATTTATTTCATTTAAGAAAAAATAATTTTGATTATAATTGATTATTAATTGATTATGAACAGCCGATTATTACCGATAATCCATTATGATTTTTTTCCAATTGCCCATCACTAGTGTAGGGTAACATTTATAATATTACCTATTGGCAATTAATGTTTCCTGTAGATAGATAATATCACCCTTATTAAGGGCAAGGTTTAATCATGTGCTTTTGTTGTAGGATTATGTGTTTGACATATACTTTTTTGTGTTGATTGATTTCAGACTGTGTATGTTTGTATAGATATGATATTTTTGTGTTGATTGATTTCAGGCTGTGTATGTTTGCTGTAGATATGATATTTTTATGTTGGATTGATTTCAGGCTGTGTATATTTGTATAAATATGATATTTTTGTGTTGATTGATTTCAGGCTGTGTATATTTGTATAGATATGATATTTTTATGTTGGATTGATTTCAGGCTGTGTATATTTGTATAAATATGATATTTTTGTGTTGATTGATTTCAGGCTGTGTATATTTGTATAGATATGATATTTTTATGTTGATTGATTTCAGGCTGTGTATATTTGTATAAATATGATATTTTTGTGTTGATTGATTTCAGGCTGTGTATATTTGTATAGATATGATATTTTTATGTTGATTGATTTCAGGCTGTGTATATTTGTATAAATATGATATTTTTGTGTTGATTGATTTCAGGCTGTGTATATTTGTATAGATATGATATTTTTATGTTGATTGATTTCAGGCTGTGTATATTTGTATAAATATGATATTTTTGTGTTGATTCAGATTTCAGGCTGTGTATGTTTGTATAGATATGCTATTATTGTGTTGATTGATTTCAGACGGTGTACATTTGTGTAGATATGATAATTTTGTGTTAATTTATTTGAGGCGGTGTATGTTTGCTGTAGGGATGACAATTTTGTGTTGATTGATTTCAGGCGGTGTATGTTTGCTGTAGGGATGACAATTTTGAAGCAGCAGAAGAGGTTTACAATCGTCAGTTTTCATCCAGCACTGTCGAACAAGCGAGAACACGATCAGAAAACAAAGAGGTGGATCTTTTGCACTTGCAGAGAAGTTTTGAAATAATGCATGCTTTCATATTTTGAACAATGACCATGATGGCATTTAGAAGATACAAAGATAAAATAATGTTTACATAGCCTTCACAATGAATTAACAATGTTTACATAGCCTTCACAATGAATTAATAATGTTACATAGCCTTCACAATGATACAATAATGTTTACATAGCCTTCACAATGAATTAATAATGTTACATAGCCTTCACAATGATACAATAATGTTTACATAGCCTTCACAATGATACAATAATGTTACATAGCCTTCACAATGAATTAACAATGTTTACAGAGCCCTCACAATGAATTAATAATGTTACATAGCCTTCACAATGATACAATAATGTTTACATAGCCTTCACAATGATACAATAATGTTTACATAGCCTTCACAATGAATTAATAATGTTACATAGCCTTCACAATGAATTAATAATGTTTACATAGCCTTCACAATGAATTAATGTTTACATATCCTTCACAATGAATTAATAATGTTACATAGCCTTCACAATGAATTAACAATGTTTACATAGCCTTCACAATGAATTAATAATGTTTACATAGCCTTCACAATGAATTAATAATGTTACATAGCCTTCACAATGAATTAATAATGTTTACATAGCCTTCACAATGAATTAATAATGTTTACATAGCCTTCACAATGAATTAATAATGTTACATAGCCTTCACAATGAATTAATAATGTTACATAGCCTTCACAATGAATTAATAATGTTTACATAGCCTTCACAATGAATTAATAATGTTTACATAGCCTTCACAATGAATTAATAATGTTTACATAGCCTTCACAATGATACAATAATATTTACATAGCCTTCACAATGATACAATAATGTTTATATAGCCTTCACAATGATACAATAATGTTTATATAGCCTTCACAATGAAATAACAAAATATTATGGGAATTATCGTTTCAGTAATCTTTGGGCGAGTTAATCAGTGTGGGAGGAAAGTGGTACGATGATGTGTTAGTTGACAGTCTTGTAAAATTTGTGATATTAATAAATAAATAAGTCTCTCCATAAAAGTGTTGCAAAACAATGTTATTGTGAAATTTTACTTGAATAAGATTGAGGTAGATTAACAAAGATAATGGCTCACTAACTGTCAGTGCTGGCTGTAATTCTGAATGTGTGAAGTATTTTTATAAATCAGTTTGTTATTAGGGACTATCATTGGTGTAAATTTTCATGTACACTGTTCAGAACCAGTGGCTTTGTGTTCTCTGTGAAACTTGGCAGAATGACTGTCTTTTGTTTCGGTTCGATCAGCTAATGTACTTAATTATTAGAGAACAAACATATGTATAATTATGTTGATGGACTATCATTTTTTATTTTGTCATTTTTGAAATGTCATTCTGAAAAGGGAAATTTGGATACAGTTTTCAACATTTTGCATCTGAAATCTGGTACATACTTCTATTTGATCCCTTCCACTCCACCACTGTTTAATTATCATTATCAGGTAATTTTGAATTCATTTCAGTACAAATATTGAGGAATAAGTCAATCATGTCATCAAATGTTTATATTTTTTCCAGAACAACCAAGAAATCCTGAAGCTACTAAAATCCCAAAACCCCCAACACAGCACACTGAATTCACAGAAATACCAGCTCTTCTTATCCAGAGCACAGAAGTTTCTGCAACAGTTCATTAAAGCAGAGGAACCAGTATTATTACAGGTAAATGTTAGGTTTTTTAACAGATTTGTTTTATCTCCTAGTCATTAAAGTGTTGCTGCTTTCTGTCTATCTGTCATTTCATTCCTCTCATAGTTTTGTTTTTTGGCAATGGTTGGGCCATAACATACAGAAATATACCATAAATAGGATTTGTTTTCGAAAAATAATCTCAAGTGTCGTTCATAATTTTAGCTTGAATCACAAAGATACTTTGCTAAATCAATATATAAACATCCTTGTGTGTAATGTAGACACAATATACCAACATCCTTATGTACAATGTTACTTCTATTTAACGACTGTACATTTTTCAGTTATACCGCGATTACTACTTTCGATTTTGGTTGAGCCGACTATTCTGGGAATTAACGCCCCTAACACTTTCGTTTTCAAACGCACGACTATTCTGGGAATAATCGCCCCTAACACTTTCGTTTTATAACGCATAGTTTGGCGGTGAACTTGTTTAGTAGGCCCTCTGAATTAATTATTATACTCAATCTGTCAACATGCAGGGTCGTGTGTGGTTAATTAATAAAACCCAAGTTGTTGTTTATTTAACAAAATGAAGGATCAGGGAATCAAGGCCGGTGTATTTGAAGGTGTGAATTTCGACATGCTTTAAGATGTACTGGGCACGCTAGATCAGAAATGAAAATCTACCACTTGTTATACCATTATGTGAAAAATTTGCCCGATTGCGATATAAATCAAGTAAATATTGTGCTTCAGACTGAAATTTTAAACGGAGTATTCGTAGTTTTCCTGCATGAGATACTTGAGGTTTCCAGAATAATGACCGGAACTAGCGGCTCACTTCGACATGTCCTGAGTATTTGACACGTCCGAGTTCAAGACAGTTGCCTGCATTAGTTCAAAGCTTAAAAGATTTGCTGTACATGTACAATGGATATTGTGATTTATTTAATGTTTCTCAAATTGAATAACATATTTCCAGCATGTATTGTACAAAAGGAGACGCAACACTTCACCATTTGCTTTCTTACCACAAGCACTGTATTTTTTGTTTACACTGTATTACAAAAAAGTGTTTATAAGTTTTAGAAAATTGACATGCAGTTCATAAATGAGATTTAAATCTCATGTAAATATGAAATGCATATTTATCATTCTTAAACAGATAAATGTAATTTTTGATGAATAATAAATTATGATACAACGCATTGTATTCTCAGATTTTTAACTACAGTGTATTATTAATTTTATTTTACAACTATTTAAATTGTACTTGATATTCTTAATGATAAATTCCAAATACATGTAGTCATTTTCTCCATTGTACAAATTATTTGCGAAATTTTATCAATTAACTGCGGAAAATAGGCAACCTGTATTAAGAGACCACCTGTCATATGTGACCTTTTTTCCATTCTCTGTTGGACAGTCTCTTAATACAGGTTTGACTGTAATGACTTAGTTATACATACAATGACTTAGTTATACATATAATGACTTAGTTATACATACAATGACTTAGTTATACATATAATGACTTAGTTATACATACAATTACTTAGTTATACATACAATGACTTAGTTATACATATAATGACTTAGTTATACATACAATTACTTAGTTATACATATAATGACTTAGTTATACATATAATGACTTAGTTATACATGTACATACAATGACTTAGTTATACATATAATGACTTAGTTATACATATAATGACCTAGTTATACATATAATGACTTAATTATACATATAATGACTTAGTTATACATACAATGACTTAGTTAGGGTAAATAAACATACCAATAGTACCTTATTCAGTCAATTTTATATTTTTTTCCAGATGGCAGAAAGACAATGGAAACCAGAGAGAACAGAACTGAGGCCGGACAAATATCAGGACAAGTATACAAGAAGGATTTCCTCTCTTGAACAAGTTTACATGAATGGTTTTTTCTCTTTAACAAGTATACACTTCACAAATGATATTCTCTCTTAAACAAGTATACACAAATGATATTCTCTCTTGTACAAGTATACACAAATTATTCTCTTTTGAACTAGTGTACACAAATGTTATTCTCTTTTGAACTAATGTACACAAATGTTATTCTCTTTTGAACTAGTGTACACAAATGTTATTCTCTTTTGAACTAGTGTACACAAATGATACTGTCTCTTGAACAAGTACATGTATTCACAAATGATATTCTCTCTTGAACAAGTATACACAAATGTTATTTTCTCTTGAACTGTTGATTGAAACTATGGCATCCACTGGCATGTGTTTAAGGGTTCAAAGTCTGTAAGATTCATACCAAGACTTATGATTTAGGTGAGCTTTGTGGGCCTCTTGAATTATATTGTGTAGTTTGCAGTGTGCAGTATTGTGGAATCTGACCAGGCAGTGAATACCGTAAAGTGCGTTTTTTCTGCAGGTCTAGAATTTGGTGATTTGCTA